>NC_061830.1:21978090-22000590 GCF_019202785.1 Penaeus chinensis
TGGGTTCACCAGATCATCATCTTTTGGACGCGGCGCAGGGCTTGTTGGCCGCGCCTTCATAAAGAGGAGGGAGAGCTGAACTCCTCGCAAAAAATCGCTAATGACAACATTTATCTTTGTGGATCTACCTGAGATGTGATAATTGTGAACCTCGGGACCGTCAGCGTCCAAGCCAAGACGCCGAGCGCCCCCTTGCGGCATCCGTCGTCCTTTTTTCTGCGTCTCCCGCTCCTCCTTCTCCTCTTCCTCCTTCCTCTCCTTCTCCACCGCTTGTTCCTCCCCCCTGCGTCGTTCCTTGATCACAGCTCCATCCTAACTGGAAGAGAGCTCCTGTTCCCGAATCTAGACACCGCGGCATTATAATCCAGCCCCGCCTCATAAACAACGGCCCCCACACCCAACGCCAGGCCAATATCACTCCGAACCCCAACTCTTCCAACATCCGGCACCCCACAGCAGGACTGTCCCCTCCTCCCCCTCCTTACGCCGCGGGTCGCGTCCCCTCCCCGCCTCACGCAGCCCTGAGACACTTCTCTTCACCCATGCCCTCTCCTACTTCCCCTGCTTACGCCATGCCACGCACCCTTCACCTCCCTTCACCTCTGTCCTTCCCTTCGTCATCTCAGCCAAAAGCCTCCTTTCCTTCTCCCTCCCGCCGATTTTCTTCACTCCGCCCTCTTTCCCGTTACTCTTCCTTACCCTCCTCCTGATGCAATAACTTCTCCTCTCGGAGTTTTCGTGTTCAATATTATCGTATTTCTCCCACGCCAGATGTTCCTTCTCCCCTCTCTCCCTCTCACTTTATAACCTCCACTAATTCGCCTTCTGCTAACTACCACAAACATCTCTTCTTTTTCTCTTTTTTCTCTCTATTTCTCCCCCTTCTTTACCCGTTTGTCTGGTACGTTCTCCCACTCCACTTCTCTTTCTATTCATCTCTCTCTCTCTCTCTCTCTCTCTCTCTCTCTCTCTCTCTCTCTCTCTCTCTCTCTCTCTCTCTCTCTCTCTCTCTCTGACTCTGTCTCTCTCTCTCCTCATTACAGGCCCCAATGTCGAGTTGGCCGCTGCAACCTCCTCGACCGCGTATTTCGGCTAATTCGATAATTATCCCTTGCATTATCCGTTACTTTTAACTGCCTCGTCATCAGATTACCTTCGCTGGATCTGATCACCGATATCTCCGCCATTTACAAGGATGTACATTTCGTTATCACAGATACTACCATTATCATTATGATAAAGGGTTTAACGATCCTTATATTAGTTCTTGTCGCTACTCTTAACATCAGTGGCACGGTGTTATTAATTAGTATAGGCACCATCATTACACTAGGATCATCAATACCATAATTATCCAAAGAAAATACTCTCCATTTTCGTGTCTTGTATGAGGCTGCTATATTAAATGAAATGTGGATACCAAGAACCGTAGAATTACACACGCATCTCGCTTAAAGCCGTACTTGAATTGCTGTGATTATCTACAGAAGTTTGAAAACTAATTACTCGGGTTTGATTAAAACTTCCATTGATATTTATCTAGACGTAATTATAAAAGATAGACAAGGAAAGGCAAAGATGTAAAGACAAAGAGAATCTGGGAAAAGAGAGAGACGGAGACAATTTGAAAGAAAGTGAGAGATACACACACACACACGCACACACACACACGCACACACACACACACGCACACACACACACACGCACACACACACGCGCGCGCGCGCGCACGCGTACATACACAGACACACACATGCGCATACACACGCGTGCGCGCGTAGAGGACAGAAAGAGAGAAAGAAAGAGTAAGAGATTTGAGAGATGAGAGAGAGAGAATGAGCCGAGAGGAAAGCGCATGAGATAGAGAGAAAGCGGATATATATATTTATATATATATATAGCGAGAGGATTTGCGAAGAGAGAGAAGAGAGAAGATCAGCTGCGAGAGAGAGAGAGAGATGGCAGATATTAGAGTTGCATGAGGGTGACGGCGAGGAGAGTGGATAGTTTGGAGAGAGATGAGAGACGTGAGAGAGAGAGAGTGAGAGAGATGAGAGAGAGAGAAGAGAGTACGGGAGAGAGAGATGAGAGGGAGAGGAGAAAGAGAGAGAAAGAGAGAGAGAGAGAGAGGGAGGAAAGGTAGGAGAGAGTGGAGAGAAGAGAGAAAGGACGATGAGAGACGAACAGAGAGGGAAAGAGGCGAGATTGAGAGAGAGGAGATCGGGAGAGACGAGGCTGAGGATTTATCGGATGAGAAGGAGGAGATTGGAGGAACGAGAAAGGTTGATCGACGAGATGAGCGGGGCGAGAGAGGAGGAGACTCGAGGGTAGAGGAGGAAGAGAGAGATCATGGAGAAGGGAGGTGAGAGAGCGGACGTGAGAGCACGAGAGGAGGAGAAGAGAGAGATGGAGAGAGAAAGAGGAGACGGAGAAAGTAGTTGAGGGGAGAGAGAGAGAGAGGAGAGAGAGAGACGAGAGAACGAAATGTGCGAAGAGGAGATGAGAGAGATGACAGATTAGATTGAGAGGGTGCCGACCGAGGACCGCTCGCTCTCAAGTCGCTAGCGACTATCCCAGCGGCGCTAGGATCGGGTCTCCGCCGTGCTCTCTGGTCAAGAAAAGCTGCATGTTATATTCTCTTTCATCCTTCACAATCTCTACTAGCTTGCTCCATCAACAATCATATCCCAAAACCTTCTTATCTTATCTCTCTCTTTATCAAATCTTAAGCAAACACTCATCACCTTCTCTTTCTACCAACTTCTCTCTCTCTCTCTCTCTCCTCTCTTCTTTCTCTCATCTCTCTCTCTTCTTCATCTAATCTCTCTCTCCCTTCATCCTCTCTCTCTCTCCTCTCCCTTACACCTCTCTCCCTCCCCCCTTTCTTTTCCCATCTATCACCTCTTCTCACTCACTCACTCACTCAACTCACTCTCTCTCTCTATCTCTCTCATCTCTCTTCTCTTCTCTCTCCCTCTCTTTCCTCTCTCTCTATCCCTCTTTACCTTCTCTCTCTCTATCTCTCAAATCTTCTATCTCTTCCCTATCTCCTTCCTCCACACTATCTCCTCCCCCTCCCCTCTCTCCACTCCCTATCACACCCCTCCCCCCCCACCTGACCTCCACACATCCCCTACACACCTCATCCCTAACTCCCCCCCTAACCCCCCCCCCAACCTGAAATACTTATACACACCACCCACTGACATACCCTGTTACCACCCAAATAACATCCCCCCCCCCTACCTCCCTCACACTCACTACTCACTCACCCCCCCTCCCCCCCACTCTACTACCATCCCACACAAGAATAAAACAAAAGTATCCCTACTCTCTATTCTCCACCTCTCTACACACCCCCCCTCCCCCCACCCTACCCCCCCCAGACTATAGATATCCCCCTATACACCAACATTCCCAACCCCAACAATCCCTCTCTCTCTTCCTCTGCCCCCCCCCCTCTCACATGACGCACTTAAAACCTTTTGCCATACATCTCCCATAAATCAACTGCCACCGTCCTCAGTCTAACACCACCCAACTCCATATTCGCCTAATACATCCATTTAGTCCCGCCTTCACTGTTACGCCGCCACTGTACACCCAGTGTGCCACGTCTCCTACCTGTCCACCACGTGCCCCCTGCTCTACTGTTTCTATGCTGTGATGTCCCCAACAGAAAGTCACCGCCCAACTCCTTTCCGCTCTATCCCTGTCATCACTCCCCAGATCACTGTCCGACTCTAGCACTTTGTGTCCTGACATCATCCAATGTCCACTCCCCCTCAACCTCCCCCTGTCAAACCAACCCAATTTCACCTCCCCGTCTCCATCTAACACCTCATTCTTCAAACCATTGTCTGTTTCCTCAAATCATTCCTTCTATTTCTCCCAATTACTCTCTATCAACCAATCCACACCCATTCAGACAGCCAGTCCCATACTCCGTGCATTTCATCAAAGAACACCGTGCATGATACCATCCAGTCCCTCCCCCTCACCCTACTACAATTCTCCCCCCATCCTCCTGTTCCTGTCATGTATATATGTCCACACCAACACTTCAATCCCTTGCTAAGAGATCCTCAAAAACACACCCATTTTATCAATAATAGTGTGCTCCCCTCATGCCCTAATCATCCAAAACATCCTGTCCTGTGCCCGTTCCAGAGAGTGACTGCATCACCACTGTCTGCCACTTTCATAACCCACGCATCCTCCCTACACCCTGTCCTCCAATTGAAAATAATGACCAACCTCCCTTGACATGCCGTCTTCACCTCACTCCGTGTCTGACGCCATGCACATCCTCAAACCCGCATGTCCCATCCCACTCAAAACCTCAACACTCAGTCCAACATGTCTAATGCCACAAACCTCCCAAGAAACCCTCGTGTTAAATACCAGCAATATCTCCCCCTCTCTCCTTCAACCCATCATAAATTCCTATTACCTCCTTCTTTTTTATTGACCCCAACTCCATACTCCGTCTCCTCTCTCACCCCATTACGAAATTGTCTTGTCCTGTCCCCTACGTCCCTGAATCTGCTCCTCCCCCCCCCATGCCAATCCATACACCCCTACCTCTCCCCATATGCTAGCCTCTCTCGTACCCTACAGTGTGTCCGTTGTCCAGACTCTTTCATCTCTCTCTGCCTTACCCATCTTTCCTACCTACATCTCACCATCCGTTCCGCACCGCCGTACCGCCACCCGCCTCAACTGTCTATATCTGTAGTGCCCCCCCTATTGTTGTTGCCTCTCATTCATACTCACCCCTCTGCCCAAGTCAACTGTCCTAATGACTGCACCATCGCGCCTCACTTACATCCCTTAATTCTGTGCCCTCTGCTCTCAATCTCCCTCTAATCCCCTGCAAATGTCTCCTGTTACCTCAATCCCACCACAAGTGTCACCCCCCAACCTGTCCCACTATCCCTCTCTAGAATCTCTCTAAATCCCAGTCCCCCGTGCGTCCTCGCCACCTGTGCCGCACCCTATCCTAGTGCTCGTCCGTGTTATGCTCCCCGTCCACGTCCGCCTCCCCAAGCGCCTTCATCCTCCCTCGTCTTTGTCTCTCTGCCATCACTCCACTATAATACGTGTGTGTCTACGCACAGCTACCGACCTCTCAGTGTTGTCTCTCAGCCCTCGCATCAAACGCTGCACGCCGCCTCATAGTCCTACCTCAAAATTATATGCTTCTCTTCCATGCTCTATTCTTCTAACTCCGTCCTATATGTCTATACCCGTAGCATCGCGTTGCACAGGTGTACTTACTATTTCGCAGTAACCATATCTCTGCGTACTAAACCTCTCTTGATAATAATTGCATTTGCCACAGAAACCTCTCCACAAAACGTGTACTCTCCTCACTCCCTCATCACACCCAGCTGACACCGTCAACCACTCAACTCATCACCCAAATTAAAACAGCAGCCCCTCACTGCCTTCAGTCTGCCGTATCATGAACATGTCTCTCCCCCACCTATCTCCATCATCCTTGTCTCCTTTCTACACATGTCCTATCCCACATATCCTCCCGACCACCCTCTACTGCTCTCTCATCCAATGACAGCATTCCTCCATCCCTAAAGTGTAGTACCCTGATGTCACATTGTCATGCCTAACACGCTCACCTTCCCCCCCTCCTGTGCTCTCCTCTCTACTCATCCCCAATCCTCCCCCATGTCCACTCCCCCTCTAGCCTAAATGCTGTTACCATTGACAGTCCAATTCGATCAACAAACTACTCTATCTAACAATTCCTTATACTCTAAGTGTGTCCTGTGTCTCTACTACAGTACTCCTTGCCATCTATCTCTCCCTACTCCCCCATGTCCCCCTATGCTTCTTCCTGCCCCTCAACTCCATTTCTCTTCCTAATCCCTACACCATGCATCCTCTGTCTTCCACCTCCCTCTCTGTTATCCTTCGCTTCCTGGCTGTCTCAAGAACCCATTTCTCGCTCATGCTCCTCAGTCCCCCCCCCCTCTTGTGCTGTCCACCCTCTGCCCGCTCACCCGCTACCCACTATAACTCTGTCGTACCCCCAACTTCACTCCCCTCTCAAGCACCCACCTTAGTGTCTATCAACATGTCTCACCCTCTATAATGTACTCCCGTCCCCATCTCTATCATCTTCCCCCCTTTCTCCATTCACATATCCTCACATCTCTTCGCACCGCCTCCCCCCCGCATAAATACATGCCATATGTCTCATGTCCCTCCCTCATCCTATGCCCTACTTACTTCCGTATCCCAGATTTCCCCGCTCCCCCCCCCAGACCATCGCTGCCTCCCTCTCCTCTGTGTGCCCCTCCTCAACCTCATTGTGTGCAGTCTGTGTGCCTCCTATGCCCTCTCCATCCTCCCTCCCTGACACTATTACCCGCACACCATCTGCCGCCTAATACCCTCCCGTGATCTGTCACTCTTTCCTCTCCTTCCACACTCTTCTCTGTCCCTCACGTCCCCTTCCCCCTCCTTTCCCATGACCGTCAAAAGATTACGTTAAATCATACCTCCACTTCAATACCAAACCCCTTTCCCCTTAAACCCATTCCCCAAGTAACCACCCCTATTCCTACCACATCCCCCTCGAATATATTGAAAATTCCCCATCAACATCACACAACCCCTCCCTCATTCCACGCTTCCTGCCCTCCCTCACTGTATCCCCCCCATCATCCGCCTCATGCCCATAGTGTGTCCAACCTTCACAAATCGCCGATCCTTGTGCCCCCTCTGCACATCCCTCATGTCCTGCCCCTTCCCTAACGTATCAAACTGTCTACACCTGTCGTTCGTCGTCGTAACTCAAATTCTGTCTCCCTCCCACTGTCTCGACTCTCGTCGTGTCCTCCATATCATCACCTCAC
Organism: Penaeus chinensis; assembly: GCF_019202785.1. Classification (NCBI taxonomy): domain Eukaryota; kingdom Metazoa; phylum Arthropoda; class Malacostraca; order Decapoda; family Penaeidae; genus Penaeus; species Penaeus chinensis. Next base: position 21,984,972 of record NC_061830.1, read on the forward strand.
ATCATCAGTCTGCAGTTTACGTCAGTGTCAGTCAGTCTGCTCTGTCCCCGCACCCCAACCTGACAGCCATGTGTGCCATCTCGCGCCTCTGCCATGTCACCCTCTATGCTGACTACTGTCACTACTACTATATGTGTGACCTGTCTGCCGCTATCCTCAGTGCTCCTAGCTACGTGCCACCCCCCTCATGTCATGCTCCCCTCCTACCATACTCAGTCTTTCCCATGTCCATCTCACCCCCCAACCTCACGTCAGAACACCTCTGCATGTATAGCCTCATTATCCAATCACATCCACCTCTCTCTGAATATCTGCCCTACTGGCCATCACAGTGCGTTCTCTCTGTCCCACTGTGTGCTGCTCACACCATCATCATTATCATCATGTAGATCAGTCTCTCTCCATCAGCCTCACATACACCTCCTCACACCACCCCTCTGTGTCGTGTCCTGACCTGCGCCCCCATCACATGTGACAGCCTCGCATTCGAAAAATCTGTCAACAATCTGTCTGTCTATCTATCATCTGCCACCACCATCTGTCTATGTCTATACCTGTCCTATCTCCCTCCCCGCCATCCGTGTCTCGACGTCAGCTACTACGTGTCGTCATGTGACTCTGTCCACCATCGCCTGCCACCAGTCCAGTCGTCATCCACGCGTCTGATCTCCCTCTATCATACCTACGCTCTGTCTACGCGCCATGCATCCTGTCTGTACACAAACCTGATATATGAGACATATGCAGAGTCTGTGCCTCACCTGTCCTATGTGACGTGGTACTCATGTCACTATCCACGCACTCATATGCATCCTATCATTTACTGCAGTCCGTGTCCATCCACGCCATCCTGTGCCACGTCTGTCTCACTATGTCAGCCTTGTCCATGTCTCATTCATCGTGATGTTATCTACCATCTGTGTCTCATCATCTGTGTGTGTGTCTTGTCCACTCTAGTTATCAGTCCTAGGCAGTCAGCACCATCCTGATCTCATCATACAACAAAACCCTCTGCAGGACAGTCGCTCATCCCATCCATGTACCTGTTCACCCAAACAACCTCATGTCCAACATTCAACGCTCTGCCCCCAAAGTGTCCCTCTGCGATCGCCTACCATCACCACCAGTCATACATCAACATTGCTGTATCATTCCTATAACTTACTCTACCAGACCATCAGTCAACGCTACTCGCCATCCAGATCAGTGACTGATGCCTACTTTCCCAACACAACCGCCAAAGCAGTGCACAGACGTTCTATCTCACTGTCTCACCACCCGATGCACTACTGATCTGCTGACCATCCTAACAATCATGCCTTTATCTATCTTGTCTCTCGTCATTCAGATATAGAGGATCAGTCCACACTGTCAGTCACGTGCTTGTGTGTTGATCACCACCCTAGACATCCGCTTTAAATCTCTCGTCACACTTCTCTACGAATGACCACCAAAGACTTATGCGTGTCAACTAATGTCATATATAATATATGCAAAGACATAAACAGACAGTCCATAATGTTCTTCTACTCAAAGTATATCTTCATCTGCTACTCCACTATTCTATACATCACAAGTATATCAGCTAAACAATACATCAACACTACTTTTACGCATGTCTGTCTTTTTAACCAACTCTATTCGCATGTTCCCGTCCTATCCCTGCCATGCTTTTCCACCCTGTCCTGCTTGTTCCGTCTGTCTAACGCACTCTTCTCGTGCCCGACCTACAGTGATACGCTACATATCTCATCATACCCTCCACCGCCGCATACCACCCCCACTCCCTGCCCCCGCATCACGACCCACCCCATGCACGCTAAGATAATCCCACTCCCATTTTCCCGAAACCAAGACTCACACTCACCAAACACACCCACAACGAATCCTCTTCTATCCTCCACACTATCAGCAACAAATGTGATACAACAAGTCTATTGCCGCTCCAACCAGTCCCGTGACCCCCACATCCCCCCCACTCCCTATAATACACTCACTTCAATAAAATGCAATACAATCAACATCGACATATGCACGCTCGACCCACTCCCACCACCTCATGTCCCCCACGCCGTCCCATGCAGTCACCTCTATACACCTCCTAAGTCATGTCTGCTCAAACACTCTAACCTGTCACTCAAAACAACTCTGCCTGTCCCACCACAATACTGCCCATCCAACAAAATGTGTGTGTGTGTGTGTGTATCACAGAAACCACCCCATAATCATCTACTTATCCAACCCCCTCCACAGAACAAAACAACCTACACCCACACCCAGCCCACCCCCAACTACACCAACACCATCCCTATATCCACCCATACTTTCAATATCCCCAGTACACAATACAACTCAATAATTAACCCCACTGTCTATAGAAAGACTGAGTGCCTCCTCTCTTGCCTCCCCATGAGATGTTCGCGTCAAGACACGTCTGCTGCACGAGCATACCCCGATGCCATATCACATCCCCTACCACCACCTCTCCTTGCACTCTTGATCCTCGCAGTTGCCGCTGTACATCCCTACCTACCCGCTCCTTTCTCCGTGTCATCCCTCAAACAAACACCCCGTAGTCCAAATGTCAACATAGTGTACATCATTCCAATGCTAGTTACAGATGCCATAACTAATGTGTACCCCATACCCACTAACGTATGCCATGCCAGTCCCCAATTCCTCGCCCACCCATATAAGATCACCCCCACAGTCAGTAAAACTGTGTCAACTCACGCCGCTAACATTGTCATCCTGTGCGCTCTCAATCATTTCTCGTTACATCAAAAATACAATCCACACCCTACACTCTAGTTAAACCAAATGTCCACTTTAACATAACCAAATACTCAACCATACTCACACCTAACCAGACAAGTCAATATATCAGTCAAAACATACAAATCCCCTTCATGTCACTTACAAGATAAAACCGTCATGAACGCCTCGTACTCACATACAAGTCCTACCTATCTGCCTCCATGACCACCATAAATCAGTCCAGACTCCACACAGTAGCCCACGTCATCCACTCCAATCCCTAGAATATATCAAACCTCACATTGCCAACCCTCATACATCTAAAAGTCTTTCCTATGTTCATCATGTCTCGCCCACGCCAGCCGTATGTCTCCATCCCCATGTTTATATCCATATCCACTTTATCCGTCTATCATACTATATATCCAACCTAGTCGTCAAACCAACATTAAAACCATATCTCCTCATACCTGAATCTAACCAAACCCTAAAACAAAAAGTCACCCACATCATAGTCATAAAAGTGCCAACTAACAGTGTGACTCTACTGTGTCCCCATGTACCCAAAAATGTACCCGTACTCAACACTCAAGTAATCCCAAAACTAATGTAACGCCAAAACTCCACGTTCAAACATAAATGACCCCCCACTCACAAAAGTCCATAAAAACACAGTGTCAAAAGCCATAATTCCTACCGAAACGTAAACTCCATCTATAACTGAACATAAATCCTCGCATGACTCTCAGTCAACAGATTCCCTGCAAGCAAGTATCCTTCATACAACTACCAACGTCTCTCTCCAGTACAGTCCCAGTGACAAATGTGCCTACCATTCCCCTATAAAAGCTAACATTTATCCAACATCATAAACTCTAGTCAATAACTAACCAAAACATTCCAAAATCTCTCAAATACACTAGATGAGTGCCGACCTGTAATCGTCAAGGACCTATTTGACACGCTCTGTCCCCTTTCTTCACACCGCAACTCTGTATCTTTATAATATTACAATTCACATGTCACTGTGACTCCGTCAGATCCCTACTCTCTTCTCTGAGTCCGCTGACATCACGCTAATCTGTTGCTTATGTTTCACTCAGCCTGCTCCCTATGCATCCACACGTCAGCACTACTGTATTGCATGTCGTTACCACGTGTGTGTCACACCAGTCTGTCAAGTGCCTCTTGTAACTCTGCGACTACAAAATGACATTGTCACAACATCAGACTGTCTGTCACATGCGCAATCATCATCTGAAAGAACACATCAACACAAACAAACCCTATTGTAAATGCAAGCTTCTCAAATGCCACTAAATGCCAAAAACATAAGTATCTTAGCACACACATCAATACTCACTCCACACTACACACAAAAACACTCATACACGTCAACACTGTTGTGTTGGTAGTGATTACAACACACTAACACTACACTACACTACACATCACATGTAACAATAAGATTGAGAGATTCGTCACATTATATATATTATACTTATAGACTCACCCACACACACACACACAACCTCTACACACTTCACACACACTCACAAACTCATACTATAATATATATATGTATACATCACTCCCTTCGTCAAAAGCACAAACACAAAACAAACAAATGTATCACGACGCACACAACTCCACTAATATCACTAAATTATCAAACAAGCCATCACTTCCACACCCACAACCCAGCAAAGAGTCGCCAACGTCACAACAAAGACACACTAAACAACCACATACACGCCCAGTGTACATCCTATAACACAATATCCTCACATCCACACCCAGCACCCACACACTCTGTCATTAACTCACTAAAAGAGTGCACGACACGCCCACAGTAAAACACTACACGTACACTACCCACACACACACCCCCGTCCCCCCCCCCCGCCCCCTCACACCCCCACCCCCCCACCACGTACCACACGCCCCACCCCCCGTCCCGCCCCATCTCACTTATTCATCTTCTATTCATCTCTTCTCTCTTCCCTCTTCTCAACTTTCTTCTACATGCAAGTAAACGACTACACAGTGTATCTACACACCACACACACACATACACTAACACATCGACACACAATGACACCCCACCCACACACAACACTGTCACAACCCCCCTGCAATCTGCGTCTCTGCCCTGCCTCACTAATGTCCCCCCCACTATATCTATCATATGTCTTGTAGTATGTGTCCACACTCTTTGTACACTCAACGTTAATGTTGTGACTGTCGTATGTCACTCACAGTGCCATACACCAACAGTGTGATGTGACACACATCACAACACATAACAGTGACAACAGTTCATCACCCCTCACCACTTAACCCACCAAATATTAAGCATGCCCCCCCACCATTTATTCTCTATCTAACAACTCACATTCACCCCCCCTCCCATCTCTACCAACTTAAATCTCGAATCCCCCTCAAACAGTGCTCTACCTCGTCCCCACGTATGTCTAGTCCCTATCTCAACCTATATACGTCTCTCCCCTACTACTCCCGCTACAAATTTCTCTACTACGAATCTCTACGTCCGCCCCCACTCACTGTCTATTTATTGTGACAACAACCTGTCTCAATCTCATCATTATTTGACCTCTCCCTCTCTCCCCCTGCCCCCATCACATCTCACCTGCCCCCGACACCCAATTTCTTCCTTCACCTTATCCCTCCACTCCCGCTGCGAAGCACGTGCTCTACCCCCTGCTAGCTCACCTATCATACCCTCCCATTTCTCCCCTATCTCATCCTACCCCCCGTCCCCCCTCATTTATTTGTCTCCTCGTCTGTCTCACATCAGTCAACCCATACCCCCAGACTTCCATACCCCTTTTAACCTTATCTAATAATGTCCTCACTTTCCTATTTAACCATCTTTCCTCCCTAAAGACCCCGTATCTCCCTCTTACTAATCCTTCTCTCATATGTCCACATAAATGTCCTCTGTCCTCGTCTGTGTGTCCCCTGACCCCGCATGTCCTCACTCTCTCTCCCACTCAATACTCTAAATCCATTGAATTGTCATCCCCCCCCCTCTTACGCCCTGTGCTGTCTGCCCCGTGCTGTGTGTCCCCGTGAACACTCCTATTATGCAAATGTCTTCTCTCTCTCTCTTCTCTGCTACACGTTCTCTGTCCCTCAGCACCCCTCCCATAAATTTCATCCCCCTCCCATGTTCACAGTTACACCTCCGCCCCCCCCGTCTGTGTCTCCCTCACACCCCCTCGTGTATAAGTATCCCCCCTCCCCTTCTCCATCTCTGTGTCTCTTCCCCTGTCAGACATCTGAACATCAAGCATGTGACTAACTACCACCTACACCACAAATACACAGCTTCTGACGTTCCTTAATCTCCATCTCTCTCGCTCTCTCTCACATCTCTCTCTCTCTCTCACTCCTCTCATTGCTTCTCTCTCATCTCACCACCAATCACACCACACATCTCGTTGCCTATGCAATATGCCTCATACTCTCTCTAGTGCTGTCCCCTATCTCTCACTCACTCATCCTACATAGATTCTCCCCGTCTCCTCGTCCCCATTACGTCCTCCCCATCTCTTCAGTCTAGTGTGTGCACACACACGCTGTCACATGATCCCACACATCTATCACCCGACATAGACATGCCTCACTGTCATGACTACATCACCTCAACTCCCTCTCTCTCATCCACAGATGTACTTGTTAACTGCCACATTACACTGACATGTGCATCTACCCTGTACTGTCGTGTGTGTAGACTACCATGCCTACTGTACTCATCGCCTGCTCATATGCCCCACCCACCCCCCTCCTCTGTCCGTGCCCCCCCCCCTCTCCCTCCGCTCTCCCGACCCATCCCCCTCCCTCCCCCCTCCCGTCCCACCTGTCAATCATCCTACCCTAAATGTGCATGACTCCACAACACATCTTATTATCTGTCAACAGTCACACACACATACCAATATATGCACCCTCCTACTCCCCTTATAACCACCTTTACAAACTACATACTTACAATATAACTAGCGTCAACACCCACATATCATGTCAACTACCTATCTCCCGCCCACACACATGCATCATACATCAGCCTCCCCCCCCAACCCCCCTCTCACACACCCACCCCCCTACCCCCCTCCCCCCCCCCCCCCCTCACACAAAACTAACAATCACACAGCCACACACAATGTCTATATATATGCTTCCAGATCTACGTCTATTGTATATATATGTCTCTATTATACTCTATTCTCCCTTCTCATCATCTATTCCTCTAACTACTGTACATTCAAGTCCCCCCCCCCCCTCCCCCTACAATTGCCAGACATCTACATAGATCCAATACTAAGTCCCCCCCCCCATATTGACGTCAACCATTTCTCCTGCCGTCAATATCCGAATTAATGCTCCCCACGTCTCTACAAAATGTCGCCCTACCCCATACCCATCACTCTGCAACCTCCCAATTCTCCACAATACCCTCAATCCTCACATCAATTTGCACCGTCATAACCCCACTATGTCCCCGTGAAATTCTATCCTATCACTAACTACTCCAACCCACCTTCATAGTGTATAACCACTCCCCTCTGTGACGTCACCCTCACCTTCTGCACACACTGTCCAATCTGCTGTATCTTCCCTCCTCTACTGTGCATGTCATGTCTCTGTCACAGCTTATCGCTCCGTTCTCTACTCCCCCTATAATATCCTCCTCTTCTCCCCTCTCTCATCATATGCTCTCTCGTCACCTCTCTCTCACCTATGAACCTATCACTGACTCACTACATACAGTCACTAGCACATACACCCCTCCAGTCAGTCGTGACGTGTCCCCCCCTCCATACTCGCCTCTACACTAATCCCCTGCTCCCCATGTCATGACTCATGCCCTATGTAACATCAGTCTTCAACTGCTTCCCAATCTCGCCCCACAACACGAGTCCTGCCACATGCCCCTTCTGCTGCTCTGCCGCCACCCTCTCGCAGACATCGTCTCGTGCTTCGCCTAAGCTCACGACATCCAAACATGCATCTGTCACTGTGCCCGAGCTTCCCTGTGTGAGACCTCGTCACTGTGTCCAACCGTTCCCCCCACCACCCCGTCTCAACGCTCACTCTCTCTCCTCTCTCTCCGTGTGCTCAACACTACTGATCCATGTGCTGTAGACTCTGTCCTATGTCAGACCACCAATACTCATACGTCCCAAGACCTATCCACCCCCCCCACTACCCTCCCAATACTATTCTCGTCCCCCCCCCCACCCCCCCCCAACCCGCCCCCTCCTCCCCTGCCCCCCCTCCGCCCCCTCCGCGCCCCATCCTCAGATCACTCATCCCCCACTATGTGTCTGCCATCTTGTCATATGTGTCACCACAATTTATCCTATAATTTTCTACATATCAATACATATATATCATATCTATATATATCGACCTATATATATCTCTCTCTCTATCTCTAGATGTTCGATATATCCAGCTATGTCTACCTCATATCTCTACGAATCAGTCGCCACGCACCTCGTATAATATCTCACTCTTTCCCTCTGAACTCACTCAATCTACATGTTCATTCTCTCTACTATCTATCTCTTCTCCTAGTTTATAATCTATCATATATTGAACATATATATATCATATATATTCCTCTCTCCTTCAATATTACTAGAGCAATATATACAGTATTAGATTTGTCATTCTTGTCATTTAGCTTTGCATATATATCTCTCATCCCTATCATCCATCCTTCCAAAAAATCAACAACTCTTCAATATTTTCTCCTATCAACGCCCTATTAAAGTAAACACCATCCTATATATATTCTAATATATAAAAATATTATTATAATATATAAATACTTATCTTAACATAAATATATACTCATGCATATAAAATACATCAATCAGTACTCCCCCACTACTCTCCCCTCTCTCGTCCACGTATTTCCCAACATAACAGTCCCCCACCTACGCAACTACCATACCGCCTTATCACCCCCGTATACGCCCCCCCTGCCCAACACCAAACATTCTTAACATTTACCCCCACCATATCCTGCCTCTCTCGTCATCGCATAACCATTGCATAATCTCTGTTGAACCTGACGCCATAAACTCGTAAGCCCTAACTCAACAACTCTTCATACCTCCGCATTTCATCTATATCCCCGCACAAGCGTCTGTCTGACGTCTTAAAAACCAAACCCCCGACACCCACCAAAGAATCTCTCCCACAATCCCACCCAAACCCTCCACCCCATTAATCCCTCTGAAACCCCCTCACACCTCTCCGTCCCCTTACTCCTCCTGTTATGTCAACCCTCATCACACACGCAGTACAAATGTAAACATCATCTACATCCCCATCAAGACTAAATGTGCTAATAAACTCCTGTATCTGCCGCACCAGTGTGTCCCCCTATCATCACCCTTCATGCTCTGCTCCAGAATCAACACACGTGTAACATTCACTCCAACCAAATCCGTCCTCAGAATCCCCCCACAACCTGCCCCCCCCCCACTTTTCCGTTAAACACTATCCAACTCAACTCGCTCTCTCTACCAACATCATATCACATAACATCACAAACATCTCTCTACACTAGCAACTACATCCTCGCTCTAACTACTGCCGCGCCATATACTAACGAACTCTGATTCTCTACACACATACCACACATGCACACCCAGCCACTGCACATATCTGTCACACACACTACTCACTCAAGCTACTGTTCAAATATCTTAGAATAACAGTCAGACAGACTCCACAGCTGTCGCAGCACGCCAGGACGACACAGCTAAAAGAGCCAACTATCATAACTGTAATGAGGAGAAAGAGCGAGAGAGTTGAGGTGAGGAGAGAGAAAGAGAGAAGGAGCCAGAGAAAAAGCGAAGGGACGAAAGATGAGAGCAGGAAGCGAGAGCGAGAGAGAGAGAGAGGCAAGAGAGCTGAGAGAGAGAAAGCGTAAGAGAATAAGAAAAGGGAGATGGGAACTGAGTGAGAAACGAGATGAGATAAGAGAGAGAGAGGAAGGAGAGAGAGAAGAAGGAGTGGCGAGAGGGGAGGGGTTCGAGATGTCGAGAGGATGAGAGCTGGAACGATGGGATGATTGAGATGGCGAGCCGGAGAGCGTCGTTGAGAGAGAAGAGAGAGCTAGAGAAAAGAGGGGACGAGAGAGAGTGATAAGGCAGGAGAGCAAGAGATGAGAGAGAGACGGAGTTGCGGAGAGAGAGATGGACGAGTAGAGTGAGACGAGATGAGAGAGAGAGGCGACGAGAGAAGGAAAGTTAGATAGAGAGTAAAGAAAGGAGTGAGAGAGAAAGAGAGAGAGAGGAGAGAGATAAGAGTAAGAGAGAAAGAGAGAGAAAGATGGAGAGAGGAGAGAGAGGAGAGGGAGAGAGCGAGAGGAGAGAGGTGAGACGATGAGGTGAGAGAGGAGTGATGAGGAGAGAGACCTGAAGAGACAAGAGTGGAGATGCGTGTATAACTTGTGAGCGAGAGAGAGGATATGAGAATTAGGGAGGAGTCAATGGAGGAACTGCTGAGAGAATTGAGACATGAAGAGTTTTGGGAGTACCTGAGAAGGAAAGAGAGTGATAGAGGAAGAGGGCGAGGTAGGAGGAGCGGGGATGAGAGAGAGAGAGAGAGAGAAGGAACGATAGATAGAGAGAGATAAAGAATAAGAGAAAGGAGAGAGAGAGAGAGAGATGAGAAGATGAGCGCGGGACGAGAGGAGAGAGATGTGGCGAAGCGCGATAGAGAAGGGTCGGTGGAGAGAGATGTTCTGAACTGCAAGAGCTTACTGGAAGTGTGGGTCTGAATGGAGGGTTAGCTGGAGAACGAAGGGGAGAGAGAGAGCGAGAGAGAAGTGCGGGGAAAAGATAGAATAGTGAGGGAGAGGAAAAAAAGAGGTCGAAGAGCGAAAAAGCGCGAGAGAACGATGTAAAGAGAACCGAGCGACGAGTGAGAACGAGGAAAAGATAGATAGATTAGATAGATAGATAGATAGATTGATAGAGGAGAGAGAGAGGTAGAGGCGAGCGAGAGGAATTTGAGATATTTTGGCGAGGAACGAGCTCGAGCGAGAAGGGAGCTGAGAGTGGCGGACGTAGCATGCTAGAGAGGAGTGATCTAAATATATATATTATGTATATATATGTATATATATATAAATTAACTATTATATATATTATAGCATGAGAGAGGCGGAGAGAGAGATGAGGACGAGAGAGAAGAGAGAAACGAGTGAGATAGAGGGAACGAAAGCAAAGGACGGAGCGCTAAGGAGAATGTAGGCTGAGAGTTTTTGGAGAGATGCGGAGAGAGAGGAATATAGATAAGACGAGAGGAGAGAAGAGTATTAAGACAGAGAGTGATGAGGATGGAGAGGGGAAAGGAGAAAGAGGGAAAAGAGATGACGTGTGATGAGAGAGAGGAGATGAGAGAGAGATGCGAGAAGGAGAGAGAGCGAGAGAGAGGGAGGAGAAGAGGAGCAGGGAGCGCCTAAAGCGAAAGAGAAAGAGCGTAAGAGAGAGAGATGAGCCAGGCAGACGAAGCAGAGAAGATACTAGACTTTCTGAGGCTGGCGATGTTAGAAGCAGAGAGGATGAGAGATGAGAGAGAAAAGTCGGAAGAGAGATAGATAGAGAAAGATGATGAGAAGAGAGGATTAGAGAGAAAGAGAGAGAGTGACGAGGATTGAGTGGACGAGAGAGGGAGCGGGACGGGAAGAGAAGATGAGAGTTGGAGAGGCTACTCGCGAGAGAAGCGGAGTATGAGGGGAGGAGAAGGGGGGAGAGGAGAAGAGGATGGGGGATGACAGTTGGAGAGAGGGAGCTGCGAGAGAAAAGAGAGAGAGCTAGAATAGAGAAAGAGATATCGAGAGAGATAGAGAAAGAGAAGAGAGAGATGAGAGAGTATTGCAACGCTGAGATTTGAGTGGAGATGGAAGGTAGGGAGACGAGGAGCTGGAGATTGGGCGAGAATGGAAGATGATTCGGTGCGGCCTCGAGTCGAACGAGGAAAGAGGAGAGCAGAGAGTGGGAGAGTGGTAATTAGACGATGTGGCCGAGAAGAGTAATGAGAGAGATGGGGAGAGGAGAGATGGAGAGGAGGGAGGAAGAGAGCCGGAGAAGACTCAGGGCTGAGGGCGTCTGCGGAGCGCAGATAGAGAGCGATAGCACACGAGAGAGTAGAGGCGAATCGAGAGAGAGAGAAAGGAGAGCAGGAGGAGAGACGGAGGTCCGCTTGATATCTAAGAGGGTGAGAGAGATTAGAGAGAATGCGGAAGATGGCGAGAATGCAGCATAGGGTGTGTGTGATGCCGTCTGAATTATTGATGAGCTGACAGCGCGCGTCTGCGCTCGCGTCTTAAAAGAATGCTGACCGAGGCCGACCCTTTCCCCCTGCTTGCTTCCGCGTCCACTATGACCTCTCCCTTCTCGCTCATCGTCTGCGCGCCAAGAGCTCCTGACTCAGTGTAGTAGCTACTGAGCCCTCCCTCTCTTCCGCGCGTCGTGCTATATCTATCCTAACCTACTCATCGCCTCTCTATATATTATATACTATCTCTCTCTCTCTCTCTGGCTTTTTTTTTTATTTTCCTCCCCCCACCATCCCCCCCCCCCCTTCTTATTTCTCCCCCACTGCGGAGTACCCAAGAAGGCGCCACACATTCTCACATTATAAATACTGTCAAACCCGCTATATACGTGTGCCCAGCATCAAAAACAACATAATTCCCAAAAAAATATCCCAAACACCCTACATACATCCAAAACCTCACCAGATATCCACCATATACTCAAACATTCTCCTCATCATCTTCCCACCGCAACTCCACTTTGCGTTTTGCCCCCCGTGCCCACTAATAAGCGGATTGCCATAAAACACCAATGAATCCCAATCATTCTCACCCTCCCCCCACAATTACCATAACAACCCCAATTACCCCAACTTTTAAAGGCAACCCCACACCATCACCCCATATTTCCTCACACCCCATACCCAAACCATTAACAACTCCTAAACCAAATTCCCCTAATTACTTATTTTCCTTCTCATCCACACTCCTCCCTTCCATACCAATTAAACCATCCAATTCCCCATCTTCCACAAAATCCACTACCCCTAAACCTTTTCCCCCCCATTAATCTCTCCCTCTCCCTACAACAAAAAAAAACACAAACCCCCCTCACTAACAAACAAAAAACCCTATCCCCTTTCCCCACCCAAAAAATTCACTTCATTATCCCACCTCTCCTCCCCACCTCCCCACCCACCTCCCCATCTATCCTATACCCCCCTTCCCCCCCCCAATAACCCCTAACATTCTTTTTCCCCTCTTCACATCTCCCCCAACCAACCTTTCATCACACCACCCACCCACCCCCCCACACACACACACCCATAACCCCCCCACTCCTCACCCCCACTCACCCACCACATCACTACCCAACCAACCACGCACACTCACACCACCCAACACACCCCCACGCAGCACCAAACAATGTATACCTGACATACTTCACCAACACACCCACCCTCTAGTCCCTAGAATTCCCATCAAATGTGACTACATTCTACCACAAACGACATCTGCTGTCACACCTTCATCTACTCCCCACTTCTCCTCATATCCTCACATGTCCACAGACATTGAAGTATACTATCATTTGAACTTTCTCTACCTCCATTCACCAACTCTCACTAACCGACTTTGACTCTCCCTACTTGTCCTCATTCACTAAACAACACACATATTAACCGTGCCTGTTACCATGACAGTGTCTCAACTTATCCTCTACATCACCCTAGTCAGCGTGTACTGATCCCCGCACTCTCCATCCTGTGCACCACAATCTCACAATCACCACTCTGTCAACCTACATCACTCGCAATCACCTACATTATGCCATATAACTCCACCCTCATTTATAGTCGTATACATCATCTTTTCCTCCACACCTTTCTTGCACTACACAGTCATTTAAGTCTTGCCCTCATTCCTCCCTTTTACTTCACCCTTCTACATCAACACCCCTGCCTCCCTAACCCACTACATATGTCTTGTGATAGCCCCTTCCGCCACTACTACCCTACCTCTACCCCTAGTTCGTTTATCTTGATTTACTACATTGTGAACATTGCATTGTCTCGCCTATCCACATGATACCTACACTATTCCACCCCTTCCCACATGTGACGAAATACTTCTCATCTACTGTCATGTTTAGTCTCCCTGCCCACCTATTCTAACTAAAATAAAGAATATACTCAACTACTTCGATCTGTCATCCTGAGCCCATACACACCCATCCACTCTCCCCACACTCTCCACAACCAAGTTCTACCACACGTTGCTAACAAACCCCAACATCCCTCAACAAACCCCGCCCTAACCTATACGACATCAACCACCCATTTCACATAGTTTTCTAACCAACCTCATACTCTTTAAAACCACACAACATATACGATACTATGCACGTCATCCACCTCCACCCACCCCATCTCTACCATAATATCTCTCCCTACAACCTAGAGATCGCATCCCATACCTTCTACTATATTATATTCGTCATCTACCCTAGTGATGTTGCTGTGCCCCTACCATAACTCAATGTCTTGTCCACATGTGTGTGAGAGATATAAAAGACACTCAGTAGTCTCCATCAGAGAAGCTGATGTTAGACGTACTATTAAATAACATACTGTCGTCAAACAGCATGACTACCAGCCTATACTCCGTACCACTCGTGCATCCACTATTCTTGTTCTCTCACCACACAGACCATGTGTATTGACGTGTGCATGTTCCTTCTAACCCACCACATACCTACTCCAAGAGATCAATGTTGTCACATCAGAACCCAGAGTATTATTCTTCCCCTCCTCTCCCACACCAACCTCCCCCTTCATAGTATGCATCTCAATTAAGTAGACTAATTCACCTCATGTCTCTAGTCCAGCTGCTTCCTAGATGTCTTGAGCTATTGACTCGCCTCCGTGTCTCATGTCTATGCTTAGTCCCTCCCTAATCCTTTTTGTATTGACTCGTCGATGTGCAGTGATAGATTAGAGTGTATATATCCCTCCTGTGTACTTTATTATCGCGCTATAGACTCAATACGCCAAAAGAAAAGATCCCAATAATTCCTGTTACCTTTTACAATTGTAACACCCACTGCTATCTCTCAAATGCCGTAGACACAGACTATCTTCGAGATCCAGTATGACCTCCAAACTTCTCTCACAGAAGTCATTCGTGCGTTACACCCACACATGTCCTCTAGCTACCCTGTGTCCACTCTCTTACCTCTGTCACCTCACCATCAATCAATACCTCCGAGACCATAACTATGTACACAAACTCCTTTGTCCCCCCTTCAATCCATCCAATACATCACCTCCACAACACGTTTGTACTAATCCCTCCCTACACACCCCCATCACCCCCAACGAACACCTCAACTAGTCACATGTAGATGTACCACTGTCCCGCCTAGAAATGTCACACCCCCGATTCTGCCATATGTGCCGTACCACACGAATCATAACACCGTGAGGCTGTCCAGCTGTTCCCTTACAACTTGTCTACTCTCACCTCAGTCAAAAAAGCTCCTCTCAGACTGAAACTAGATCGATGAAACAAGAGTATAGTCTAGTCCACTGCACTGACGTATCAGTCACCAGCTCTTGTAAACGCAGATCATCCTGCCTGACCACACCAGCGACACGAAATCGAGAACGCACACACAAACCCCCTTTCTACCCTAACAGTCACTCTACCCCGCTCTAATCCCAATCTTAACACTCCCCTCTAGACTGAATGGTTTTGTGTTGTGTCTCTTCACAG
>NC_061830.1:22005590-22013090 GCF_019202785.1 Penaeus chinensis
TCACAGAACCAGCATAGGGCTTCCACAGTATCTGCCACCACTGCGGTCGGCTTCGGGCAAGGAGGGAGTCACACCAGCGCACAAGAGAGTACGTTTGGATTACCCACAAAATACCAATGTTGCTACGAAATACAAATGGCTACTAGACGCAGCAAAAAAAGATCTAAACAGCAAAATCATTTTCAAGAGAGATGAAGACAACTATATTATGATGGAGCAGAACGAAAAAATACGACATCTCCTAAACACAGAATACGGCGGCATTAACCTGCGAGAGCCAACTACAGAACATCAGCGAGTCCCGAAGGGGATCAATATCATAATTTTTGGACTCAGTCTTTATCAAGACGTATCTTTACTCGAGAGACACGAATCGATCAGCAGACCTAAACGGGTGAAGGGCAAATCGGCAGTCGTAGCAGAGTGGACGGGCCCTGATGCACCTTTGGAGAGAATCTGGGTTCCTGAGGCATATCGTCCACAACGAGTAGCCTATTGTCAGCCTCCAGCGAGAAGATGCTACAGATGCCAGAAGTGCAGATCGACGTCGGAGTGGTGTGGGGTTTGTACATGGAGACATTCTATGCAAGAATGCATCGACAATGAAGCACAAGGAGTTGCTGTAACGGAGAGATGCATCAACTGTAATAAAAAAGGCGTGAGAGCCTGGCACAAAGACTTCCGAAGAGGCTTTCGTTCATCAGCGATTCAACACTTAAACAAGGAAAGTCAAAACCAAGCCAAATAAGCCAGGCAGCGCGGAATGTCTCTCTGTCCAATGAACGACCTCTTCCTGCCAGTGGAAGACAAGGGCTAAGCAATGCGTTGCAGCGCAGGATGGACCAGGAGGAACAGCAGCAGAAAGCGGTGAGTGACCATCTTGACGGGGGCTCTGAAACGACGCGTGACGACCGCCACAACCTGATGACGACCACACCTGATACCAACATCAGTGATAGAAAATAACTTGACACCAGTGAACTTGCACATGAAATAGGAAAATAAGTGTTTCATTAAGTGCTGCCTCACTTGGAAAATGTTACACTTGAACTCACAAAGACTTTTAAGGAATTCAGAGAAATTATAGTAATGCATAAATCTGAAATAGAAGAACTGAAGAAAATCATTGTAGAAAAGGAAAAGGTTAATGCGTAAAGCAAAGAAAAAAAATAACTGAGGACGAAACAAAGAGACTCTTGAAAAGGTCTGTTCCTAAGTAGCATAGTACAAAGAATGTTAAAGAAATGGTAAACTATAAAACCGTAAGTAACATTAAAAAAAATATATTTTGTTCAATTATAAACTGATACATACTTATCAAGAACAAATAAAGAAAGTAATGGAATAAAAAATAGCTAGTAAAAATATTACAATTTCATGCTAGAACATTGGAGGCGTATACCTGATCTGAATGACAAAATAGGCACTGAAAATTTTGATGTAATCTGTTTTGAAGAATGTAGAATAGCTGACGAAACCACATCCCTAAACTGAATTTATATGTGGCATACAGGCTTGTAACACATAACTCTCGTGTCACGTATGTCAAAAAGACGTTGCCGCATATGCTTTTGCACCATCATTTATTTTTAATTTATATGCCCAAGCAAATCTTGATCTTGACGAACTTCCACAACTTCAGTCTGAGGTCACAGTTATCGTTGGTGACTTTAAAGTTCAACTTACAGGATCATTAGACCCTGTAAGATCAAACAGAAATGAGACTACAATGCTTCACCTGTTAGCTTCACATGAATGTGTACAATTGATAGCTAATAATGGACCAACATATATATTAGTTGGAATCACTTTGCTTTACTGTCTGAGATCAGAATCCGTTATACCACGATCACAGGCGCCAGGTTTCAGAGAAGAATAACGATTCCAGATAACTTAGTATTTGATTTTATTACCAACATTTCTGATTGGTATAAAGATTATAACCCGAAGTCACCATCTACATTCAGTGATGATTGGTTATCAAAAACACATCAGTTTCATGATAAAAGGCAAAAAGCAAAAACAAAAAACATAACTCATCGAAATTTACATGATGATACAAATGATCCACTATTTTCCAACTTAAAAAGAAATGCAAGGAAGATCGGCAAATCGTACAGGGAGAACAGAACACCCGCCATGCTGAAGTCTTTCCAGCAAGTTCTTGAGAAGGTCAGGGATAGGGCATCTGCATTACAACAAGGAAAATTAGATTTTTTTTGTAAACTCATTAAATAATAAGACATGGGAAGGAATGAACAGAATAAAGAATTAACAGGCGTCTAGAGTTGCACATCCAGACCCGCAAACACGAGCTAGTGAACTTATTAATGAATATGCCAAAATGTCGAGTCACGAATCACTAAGTGAAGAATCAATATCAAATCTAAATACATCTTACTCTAAGAGAAGGGGTATTATTGAAGAGATGATAAAGCAAAGTCATGATTGCGATGCGCTGTTCACTCAGCTGGAGCTTGATGCCGCTCTTTCTAAAGAAAAATCCACTATTCGTGGGAAGGATGGCGTCACCTATGATGTAATTAGGTTGCTGAGAAATGTACCTGGTGATCCTGGTTTATGAGAAAGAAGTACTGCCAAACTCTTGGACAGAGGGTATCATAATACCAATACCAAAGCCTTACAGTTTGAAAGAGTTCCCTCACTAGTTGTTTATGCAAAACTTGATGATATTAAATAGACTTAAGTATAGTATTGGAAACCTACTATCGAGTAATCTTCATGGGTTTTTACCAGAAAAGAGTGTCCAAGATTGCTTTACGATCTTTCTCAGCATTTGATATTGATAATCATCATGTCAAAATGGGAATAGGAGGATATCTCCTTAGATGGATTAGTGGTTATTCTCAAAATTGAAAATCATGTTTACTTTTTCGGCGTACATAGGCGAACAGAAAGACATGATACTGGGTACACTACAAGGCTTCTTTTGTTCAATGTGATAATGAATATATTTATCAAACATTATTACGCGAAGGTCAACGGTCTTGTTATGCTGATAATATTCTTATTCAGACAAAAGCTATCACGAAGTGGAGGGAGCATTAACAGTTGTGTCTTCTATGTAATGAACTAGGATTAGTTATCTCCACAAAGAAACCGAAACTATATAGTCCCAAAATAAAAATATAACATGATATTTAAGTTAAATGGCATGGATATTGAGTAGGTTGAAACCTACATATATCTAGGAGAACATTTGAATGCATATAAAAAGAAATACAGGAGTAGACTGGTGCCTTGAGGGCGTTTGCCGGCAACAATGTCACGTCTGGAGCAAATATGAGAATTGTAAGATTGATGTACACTGCATATATACGACCACTGATATATTATGGTGCTCCAAGATTAATCATTCAATCAATTAGATCGATTAGAAAGTTAGAAGTCATGCAGAATACAGCCTTAAGAATTATACTTGGCTGTACGAGGATAAGGTGTTGAATATGAGGAAAAGGCTGGGGATATCGAGTATCCAACAAAGGATAATCGAAATTAATTATATGATAGCTTTAAGATTATCAAGACCATCAAATGACAACGAAGCTAAAGAAGCTCTACAAACATTATTTTACACCGGGAGACATAAATCTGCTGGTATTAAAAAAAAAAAAAAAAAAAAAAAAAAATGCAGTTATTATTCACTATGGTATGAATTACGTTTCTGAAGGCATTAAACACAAACATTCTATTCTACCATGAGATGTAAGATACTTTGATACGATCAAAGCAAATGTTCCCCTAAGAATGCATTTGAAAATAATGTGTTTCAAAATATTAAGGCAAAAAATTACGTTTTGAACCAGATATATAGCATCAAGAAAGACTGCTCTATCAAGCAAGCAAATAAACTGACGAGTTTTCCTGGAGGCCAGTAACTTATTATCTAAAACACAGCATGGTTTTAGAAATAGGTTATCTACTGGAACTGCTTTACTACAAATTACTGATGGGATTTATAATAACAAAGACAAAAATCAGGTAAATTTGCTCACATTATGCGACCTTTCTCAGGCTTTTGGTAGTGTCAACCATGATATTCTCCTGACACCTTTTGGTTTAAAAGTTATTTAGATACAAGGGCCCACCCGGTAAGAATCAATTATGGTATGGAATCAAAACAACAAGTACCTTTTGGTGTTCCGCAAGGATCTATTTTAAGTCCGATCCTATTTACAATTTTCATAAATTATTTATCAACTATAACCCATAACTGCCTTCTCGTGCAGTAAGCCGATGATTCACGGTTTCTCCAAAGTGACTTAGTGAACAACTTAAATACATTAAACAGAAGCACTAAAAATACTCTTACGCGAACAAGATTAAACTAAACTGGCCTTAAACTAAAACCACATAAAACTCAATGTATATTCATAGGTAGTCGGCAGAACATTCCAAATGACACAACCATATAATCAAACCGAACACTTAGAATAATCTAGGAGTGCACTTAAACATATTCATGACATTTGAACCACACGCTGACAAAATACACAGGCAAGCAGTGGGTACCCTGGTATATCCTAATTATATAAGAAATCAAATCACTACTTAAACTGGTTAATGGTTAATGTCCTTGCAAACTGTAAGGAACATATCAGGTGCCCAAACACGTTAGGTAAATCCCCTATTTGTCAAGAGATCGAATACCTATACAGGGGCACGACAAATGGAAATACGTGGACCCAAGATATGGAACATGCTACCAGATAATATAAGAAACATTAACAGTTTTTGTAATCAAAAAAAAAATAAATACTTAAATGTAAATATAAATGTATTTATGTATAGAATAACCATTGTAATTTAATGGGATAAAGTGTTTTGACTCTGTCTCTGTTTCTCACTCTCTCTTTCTCTCTGTCTCTGTCTCTCTCTCTCTCTCTCTCTCTCTGTCTCTCTCTCTCTCTCTCTCTCTCTCTCTCTCTCTCTCTCTCTCTCTCTCTCTCTCTCTCTCTCTCTCTCTCTCTCTCTCTCTCTCTCTCTCCCCTCCCCCTTCTGTGTGTGTTTGTGTGTGTGTATGTCTGCCTGTCTCTCTCTCTATCAATGTATCTATCTGTTTGTGAGTGCGTGTGTTTAAGTGCGTGTGTGCGTGTTCTGTCCCTGTCTTTGTCTCTGTCTGTCTGTCTATCTGCCTGTCTCTCTCTCTCTCTCTTTCTCTCTCTCTCTCTCTCTATCTATCTATATCTTTCTTTCTGTCTGTCTGTCTGTCTCTCTCTCTCTCTCTCTCTCTCTCTCTCTCTCTCTCTCTCTCTCTCTCTCTCTCTCTCTCTCTCTCTCTCTCTCTCTCTCTCTCTCTCTCTCTCTCTCTCTCTCTCTCTCTCTCTCTCTCTCTCTCTCTCTCTCTCTCTCTCTCTCTCTCTATCTTTCTGTCTGCCTGTATGTCTGTCTGTCTATCTGTCTGCCTGTCTGTTTGGCTGTGTGACTGTCTGTCTGCTTATTTGTCTTTCTATCTGTCTGTCCGTCTGCTTGCCTGCCTGCCTGCCTGCCTGTCTGTCTGTTTCTGTCTGTCTATCTGTCTCTCTCTCTCTCTCTTTCCCTCCTTCCCTCACCCCCCCCCTCTCTCTCTCTTTCTCGCTCTATCTTCCTTTCCCTCCCCCCCTTTCTCTCTTTCTCTCCCCCTCCTCTCTTTCCCTCCTTTTTTTTTCTCTCGCCCCCTCTCTTTCTCCCTCTCTCTCTCTCTCTCTCTCTCTCTCTCTCTCTCTCTCTCTCTCTCTCTCTCTCTCTCTCTCTCTCTCTCTCTCTCTCTCTCTCTCTTTCTCTCTCTCTTTTTCCCTCCTCCCTCCCTCTCTCTCACTCTCTCTCTCTTCCTGTCCCTCCCTCCTTCGATGTGGCCACGTTTTTGTAAGCGTGTATATGAATACACCTAGAATGTTTGTATATAGCTGCGCGTCCATATAATGTGTAATTTGAAATCTTGGATGTGCTTGTGCATCAACAGCTGATATCATCTCCCTTTGCTCCCTTTTTCTGAAGCAACGCGTAAGCAGGGCACGCTTCGGCTGAAAGTCGCGTGATTAGTCCTTTCTCGGGACCGCCTCCGTGCAAGAGCGACACACAGGCGCGAAGCATTCAGGGCGAGGCGGCTCATGTTCCATTCTGAGCCGGAGCTCCGCCGCGACTCGTCCTCGGGGAAACGTAATATGTGACAGAAGAGGAAAAAAAGAAATATCAGTCTAGATTGTGACCTCGAATTTGTTTGATCTCACTCGGGTCTCGAGACATATTGGATATCCTGTATATGTCTGTATATAATTCTGGATTAGATAAGACTGAATGTTTTTGGGCGAGAGATTGAATAGATTATCTTCCGTTATTCCAAATAATACTGTGAGTGAAAGACGCGTGCAACATGTGGCGCTCGCCGGAGAAAGATGCGAGAGATACAAAGGAGCAGCGGCAGAGGCTGTTTGATCTTCCATTTCCACGAACAGATGAGACTGGGGGATATAGGGAAGCCTAGTTGCGTATATATTGCATTTGGAATGGAATGACATACAGGATTATTCAGTATCTATAAGTGCATAAAAGCGATTTGAAATCGAAATATTCATAATAAATAACACAGTGTAGATTTAAAGCCAACACTCCCGTAGCACAAGCTCATAACATTAACAATTCTTATTTTCTGTGTCCAATGAATACAAAAAGAGGGAAACCGACCGCAACAGTCCCTGCAGTGAGAACAGCGCACAGCCGTGCATCTCTGATCATAAAAATCGCGGTACGAGAAAAATAAAGGGTTGAATTATCTTCAAGCCCTCTCTCCCATGTCCCTCCCAGCTGATGGAGAGCAAGACAACGCATATGAGCGGATTGCCCCCCACCCCACCATCCCCCCCTCATCCGCAACAAACCCAGTCCTCTTCGTTGTGTATTTGATTCTCGCCTCCTTCCCGGTTTCCTTTCCTCGCTTTCGGTTGCCCTTATTCTTGCATCGGTTTTAGGAGAATTATGAACCTATGTTATGGGATATTTGATTAGATTCCTCCTCCCCTTGTTGTTATTTCCTTCAGTCTCCCGCATCGTCTCAACTATGTTAAGCGTCTCTATGCTTTGCGCATGTTCCCCCGAGCAAATGCGATAATCTCTCTCCCTTCTCTAGCTGACTCAGGTTCCAGTTCCTTCATTCCCGCTTCCCCCATGCCTTATTTCCCCATTTCATTCCCACTTCTGATCTCAGCCGGAGCATTTAATCACTCTGGCTTACTCCTCTTACACTCCCCTCGCTCCCCCCCCTCCCCGCCCCCTCGAGTGTCCTTTGCTGCGTCATCTTTACACTGCCCGGCTTGTAGCTTTCTTGATCTCCTACTTCTCCATCTTTCCGCCATCGATATTCTTGCCACTATTTCGTATCCCCCTTTCCCCTTTCATTGCGTCTCTTTATGTCAGTTCTTCCGAAGTTATCTCGTTTTCTGTCTAATGCACACCTTCTCTCTCTTCCTCTCCCTTTCATCCGAGCATTTTTCTCTCTCGTTT
>NC_061830.1:22080590-22083090 GCF_019202785.1 Penaeus chinensis
TGCACTCTCAAGTTCCCACGTTTCTTTACCCTGCCCACGCAAGCCACACCGACCCTCACTCTACACGACCAAATAATGTCCGCAGACACGTGTGTAATTGCGTAATCACATAATTTTCTCTTCCCTCTCTCTTATTTACTCTCTTGCCGCTTGGGTTCCTGCTGGACGCTGCTTGCACGATCTCTAATCTCCCGCGCAGCTCAGACTCTCGGTTCCCGTCGCCCCGGCGGTTCTCTTGACTCGCCCTCCCCTTGCTGAATAATCAGTCATTCTCGTTACGCAAGCGGTTGATTTTGCACACATACACACACACACATATATATATATGTGTGTGTCTGTGAGTGTGTGTGTGTGTGTGTGTGTGTGTGTGTGTGTGTGTGTGTGTGTGTGTGTGTGTGTGTGTGTGTGTGTGTGTGTGTATGTATATATTTATCTATTCATATATATATATATATATATTATGTAACACAGACAAGCTTTTGCGTCAACTATTATTATGACGCGAAACATCAAATGTTATGCTGTTTGAATACGTCGAGGTAACGAGTGGATTATGTAATGCGTAATTACATTAATCCTTTTCAACATTCACATGACGGGCGGATGTTGAGAGACCTTTTGCAGGACTAATATAAGGCTTGGAACCGCACGCGCCGCCAACTGGCCCGCGTACCGGCGCTTCAGCGAAGAGTCCGAGTTTTGCTCATTTCCCCGTGGATGGCCGGCCGCTGCAGGCTCGCGGCCGGCTGCGGGTGCAGGCAGCCATGAGTAATTAGTCGATTGCATAGGCCCGACATTTGTTGCAAAAGCAGTTTGAAACGCGAGCGAGTGCCGGACGCGGGGACTGAAAATCGGCTCCGTGCTTGTTCTTGGCATCGGGAAGAAAGACAACAGGAATGGAGACGAAAGACACGCAGAAAGAAAACTATTGGCATTTCCCTTTTTATTACGAAACAGTGGTCAAATGGTTAACAGCCCTATGATCTAGATGCGAAAATACTGAAAATAAAGATGGAAATTGTCTAACGGATTCCAAGTGTTACTATTCTAATGATTAAAGAGATTAAATGGTTCTGCTCGTTCCTCAAGAGCCAAGCAATAGGATTTCCCCTTTGTTCGTGTTCTTCATCAGGTGAATGCAAATTAATAAATCTAAGCCTATGCAATTTTCAACTCTACAGTAGCCTACTATAGTCTTTTTTCTTCACGAGCGTCAGGTGTCCATGCGCTCGAAGAAAACGTAGGAAACGTTTATGCAAATGACAATTTACATCAGAATATGTCCATTCCTGACTCACTACGCATCACAACAGGCGGGATGTTTTAGGCGACAGAAGCACAAGTATCTAGATTATTATTTGGATGAAGAATGCGGAACAGCCTCATTAGTACAAAAACATTAATGTTTCCACTAATTGAAGAGCAGAACTTATAATCCTCTACCTGAAATCTGTATGGTGGATCAAGCTGGATGAATGCACTACCTGCCCAGACCTCAGTGAAAGTGCAAATAGCATGAGCCAACTCATTTATAACCATAGACCAATGTGTTTGTTTGTTTTGAGCGTCTCGTTAACCGTCAGCCGGATTACCATCAGGAATAGCAGAGCAATTATCCACGGAAAAATTCTTAGTTTAACCAATCAAGTCTTTTAAGAGAGATTCCTCTTTCTCACGCGACCTGCAGCCAAGCCACACGAACGCTCTCCGAATGTAAAGCCCCTGTGCACTTACCACAGTCCCTGAGCACCTTCCGCCTGTTACCATCATATTTTATTTTACGACGACGTCCACCTCTCGCCCAGTGACAGCCGGAAAACATTTTTATTATACCTGGCATAAAGACAGATGTCCGGACAGATAAACATCCTGGCTACGCGATGGCAGCCAAAAAGACAGACATGTAAAAGATTACAGAAAACACTGATGCAACGACAATGGATTCGAAGCTAAAGATTTTCGATAGTTCAAGTATCACGGAGTGCTTCGAGAGTAATATAATCTGCAACGCAAGCTAAAATGAGGCACCGACTATGAAGAAAATCAAATAAGAACACTGGATTCATTGATCAACACACGCCGGAAATCTACAGACATCATGAAAAGACACTTTTGATGCTCCAAGAGTCTATAATTAATTTCCTGAAAAGTTACTGATGAATATAGCGGATCACGGCCTTGCGACCTATTAATAGGCAACTTGACATGTCGAAAACATATAGCTTGCCTGAGCCAAGCTGCGCGAACTGGCCGGCAGGAATCGTGGGATGATGGTGGGAGAGGCTGTGTCATTACTAATTTATCCATATTTTGTTCTTATTATTATTGTTTCTGTTAAGACTATTACTGTTGTCATTATCATCATTATTATTATCATTGTTATTATTATTACTATTATTATTATTATTATTATTATTATTATTATTATTATTATTATTGTTGTTGTTGTTGTTGTTGTTGTTGTTGGAGTTGTTGTTGTTGATTTGTTATTATTTTTAAT
>NC_061830.1:22085590-22098090 GCF_019202785.1 Penaeus chinensis
TGATGATGATGATGATAACAATAATAATAATAATAATAATAATAATAATAATAATAATAATAATAACAATAATATAATAGTAATGCTGCTGTTGATGAGTATAAACAAATAATAATAACAATAGTAATTATGACAATGATAATCATAATAATAATGATAATAATAATAATAATAATAATAATAATAATAATAATAATAATATTGATAATGATAATACTAATCATTATGATAATAACAACAAAACTGATAATGATTATGATAGCAATAACAACAACAACAACAACAATAACAATAATACTAATAATGACAATAGCAACAAGTAATGATAATAATAGTAATGATAATGATGATAATAATAATAATAGTAATAATAATAATAGTAATAAAAATAATAATGATTATGATAATAACAACAAAACTGATAATGATGACGACAGCAATAACGACAACAACAACAACAACAAAACAATAACAATAATACTAATAACACTAATAATGATAACAGCAAAAAACAATAATAACGATGATGATAATGATAATGATTATAATAATGATGATAATAATGATAATGACAATAATGATAATGATATTAATGATAATGACAATAATGATGATAATAAAAACATCAACAACTATAATGATAATAAAAATAACAAAAATGATAATCAAATGATGATATCATCACTAATATCATTTCCATCATCATTCTAATGTTTATTCGGATCTTATTACTACCAACATCATCATCAAGGTATAATCGCCATCGCTCTAAGTATCATGGCTCCTGCCAGCGGGAAATCCATGCCTGCCGGAGCGCAAGTATTGCCAGCAAAGCGCGGGTTGCTGGCAGGGCAAGTGCCTTTGGGGCTCGCACACTGTTGCCAGTCATCAAGCAGTGATTAGGAATGCTCTTCACCTCGTCCCAACTAATCATTGGTTGTATTGTCTGCGAGTTCCGAAGCACGTCCGCTTCCCCCTCCCCCTCGCGCCCCCTCGCCCCCTCGCCCTCTTCTCTCTCTCTCTCTTTCTCCTGCCTTCCACCTTCCACATCCAGACAACAGCGGTCGCCGAGGCAGAATTCTGAAATCGAAATGCTGTTCTGGAGATGTTGCCGATGTTGTCCCCGGGTCGAAATGTCTTTTCATACAGGCTCCACTTTTGTTGTGATTTTTGTCTTAACTTTTAGATATTCGTCGTTTCATTTTAATATTTTAATTTTGTAAACACAACTTACGAACCTTGGAAGCTCCTCCCTGAACCCCATAACAACCCGTTAATAGATGAGAACGACGTTAGGCAGGCAGCAAACGCAAAGCCATTTACGGCAGAGCATAAAGATGGAAACAGTGGGCAGTGCACAAATTAGATGAAAAGAGGCAATAAAGCACGCGTACATTCAGGGCTGTACTACGGTGACCATTGATCCTGCAGTGCAGCGCCACTGTCTGCCTGGGCTGTGCGGTGATGCCCCTCGGCCCTTTGTATGGAAATCATATCGGAGGATCGCTCATCATGAGGAACGAGCAGAACCGTATTATCTCTCGTGTTTTCCTTTCCCCTTCCTCTCTGCCTGTTTGTCGCTCGCTTGTCTGTCTGTGTTTGTCTCTCTCTGCTTCTTCCCCCCTCTCTCTCAGCCTATGCTCGTGGAGGCTTAATTAGCCTTCCGGGCTGTGACGGGGCCCTTGATGACCTCTCGTCCGCTTCCCAAGGTAAAACACTTATCTCACGCGTGTGTTCACAGGGGTTCAGCTTCGTCTAACATTTCACCATTCGGCATTCAGCACACACAGGTTATCAGTCTAATCTCCATTGCTTTCTCTTCACACGAATTTGTGATTCTATTTTTGCTCAGTGACTTTTTCGTTATTCTTAGACATGCGTAACCTTTGACCTGGAGGATGCATGACTTTTTGGCCCCTTCATCATCCCCAGCGACCTTCGACCTACACGTGGTGCCGACTGAGGTCATATTACGATCAAGTTGAAGCCGGGGTCGCCGTCATGGCTTGGTATTACATCACGCTCGAGGCCTTCCTCGTGCTATAAAACCTGTGATATTGTCATCCGAGGGCGTCATACCGCTGCGGCGGCTGCATGGTAGTGCCATTGTGCAATATTGCTGTAGGGTGCAGCGCAGTGCCGCCGCTCTACGGCGAGGTGTGAAGCGGTATGAGGGGAGATTCATGCATGGTGTCATTTTAATGTGAACTTCATTTTTAGCCAATTGGTAGCCATTCATAACTTTCATTGAAGCTCAGAGCCATAAATAAAGTGTGATGTTGTCCTAAACTGTTTAACCTACAACACGATTTTTCATTCTCTATCGGGGAGAGCTCCTCCCCTCCCACGAGAGCGGATGACGTTGCGGGGAGTGGATATCGGGGATATTTGTATTGTACACGGGGCCTTTTTGCGGGACAAGCTGCTGCGTGCTCTATCTTGTATGTGCGTCCCTAACCATACATTCCAGGCATAACCATTTAATTCCGCTGGGATGGCAAACAAACTTATGTAACCTTATGCTAACCTTATCCTTTCTTTCTCCAGATGCTGCAACGGATCCCATCTCGGAGGCAAAGCTCGTTCGTTTTTCCCTTAGTGTCTCGGTGTCACGAGGGCAACAAAAAGCCTTTTTCCTTGGGATTCAGAAGCTATGTCGTGCCCCCGACTGTTCGACTATGCTTCAGCTGGCGGAGACCGAAGTTGGCCAGGGCTATTTTCCGCTCATGTTCGCTTTAAATACATACCAATTCCTCTGTTATTGGCCCCGCTGGAGGTTAACGGCGTTGCTGACGAGAGTGGATGCTACAGGTATTCGATGTGCACGGAAAACCCGTAACCAAAAACTATGCATAGACTATTGAAAGGGACGTATATAAATGCAAACGTTGACAAACACCCACACTTACATACACGTGCAAACAATTACGGACAGATATACTGCGGAGACATATATGCAGACTTAGACACAAGTACACACACTTTAACGGGGACACATGCAAATACACCTACACATTTACGCATGACAGACGAAAAGATGGCTTTTTAAAAATCGAAGGTAAATACACGATAAAGAAACACACATATCAAAGAACAAACAAACAAATAAACAAACAAGCAAATAGCAAAACACACAGGACACACGTATATACAGTCAAACAAATGACTCAAACAAAGAAACGAATAACCACAAAGAAACACATCCACACAAACACACACACACACAAAAATACACTCACACATTCAGCCTTCCATAATATTTTCAAAGCGTCAGTTCTGGAAATGGAAGCGGAAGCGAGTGGAACGCCAGGTGATGGGGCCGGGGGGTGAGGGGGGTGAGGGGGAGGATGAAGGGAAGGGGGATGAATGGGGCACAGAAGAGGGCTGGGAGAGGAAGCGGGGAGAGGGAGGCCGAGAGGCTTGATACCTTGAGGGAGGCGAAAAGGGTTCCGGTCGATAGGGAGCCTAGCCGTAGTTCAGAGAGAGGGAGGCAGGGTGAAGGGAGGTAGGATGAAGGAGGCAGGGTGAAGGGAGGCAGGGAGACGGGAGGCAGGGTGAAGGGAGGCAGGGAGACGGGGGGCAGGGAGACGGGGGGCAGGGTGAAGGGAGGTAGGATGAAGGACGCACGGTGAAAGGAGGCAGGGTGAAGGGAGGCAGGGAGACGGGGGGCAGGGTGTAGGGAGGTAGGATGAATGACGCACGGTGAAAGGAGGCAGGGTGAAGGGAGGCAGGGAGACGGGGGGCAGGGTGAAGGGAGGTAGGATGAAGGACGCACGGTGAAAGGAGGCAGGGTGAAGGGAGGCAGGGAGACGGGGGGCAGGGAAACGGGGGGCAGGGTAAAGGGAGGTAGGATGAAGGAGGCAGGGTGAAGGAGGCAGGGTGAAAGGAGACAGGGTGAAGGGAGGCAGGATGAAGGAGGCAGGGTGAAAGGAGGCAGGGTGAAGGGAGGCAGGGTGAAGGGAGAAAGGGTGGAGGGAGGCAGGGAGACGGGGGGGCACGGTGAAGGGAGGCAGGGTGAAGGGAGGCAGGATGAAGGAGGCAGGGTGAAAGGAGGCAGGGTGAAATGAGGCAGGGTGAAGGGAGGCAGGATGAAGGAGGCAGGGTGAAAGGAGGCCGGGTGAAGGGAGGCAGGGTGAAGGGAGAAAGGGTGGAGGGAGGCAGGGAGACGGGGGGGCAGGGTGAAGGGAGGCAGGGAGACGGGAGGCAGGGTGAAGGGAGGCAGGGAGACGGGGGGCAGGGTGAAGGGAGGTAGGATGAAGGAGGCAGGGTGAAGGGAGGCAGGATGAAGGAGGCAGGGTGAAAAGAGGCAGGGTGAAGGGAAGCAGGGTGACGGGAGACAGGGTGGAGGGAGGCAGGGAGACGGGAGGCAGGGTGAAGGGAGGCAGGGTGAAGGGAGGCAGAGAGACGGGGGGAAGGGTGAAGGGAGGCAGGGTGAAGGGAGGCAGGGAGACGGGGGGGAAGGGTGAAGGGAGGCAGGGTGAAGGGAGGCAGAGAGACGGGGGGAAGGGTGAAGGGAGGCAGGGTGAAGGGAGGCAGAGAGACGGAATGCAGGGTGAAGGGAGGCAGGGAGACGGGGGGCAGGGTGGAAGGAGGCAGGGTGAAGGGACGCAGGGTGAAGGGAGGCAGGGTGAAGGGAGGCAGGGTGAAGGAGGCAGGGTGAAGGGAGGCAGGGAGACGGGGGGAAGGGTGAAGGGAGGCAGGGTGAAGGGAGGCAGAGAGACGGGATGCAGGGTGAAGGGAGGCTGGGAGACGGGGGGGCAGGGTGAAGGGAGGCAGGGAGACGGGGGGGCAGGGTGAAGGGAGGTTGGGAGACGGGAGGCAGGGTGAAGGGAGGCAGGGTGGAAGGAGGCAGGATGAAGGAGGCAGGGTGAAGGGAGGCAGGGAGACGGAGGGCAGGGTGAAGGGAGGTAGAGAGACGGTGGGCAGGGAGACGGGGGGCAGGTTGAAGGGAGGCAGGGAGACGGGGGGCAGGGTGAAGGGAGGCAGGGAGACGGGGGGCAGGGTGAAGGGAGGTAGGGCAAAGGGTGAAGGAGGCAGGGTGAAGGAGGCAGGGTGAAGGGAGGCAGGGTGAAGGGAGGCCAGGGTGAAGGGAGGCAGGATGAAGGAGGTAGGGTGAAGGGAGGGCAGGGTGAAGGGAGGCAGGATGAAGGGTGGTAGGGTGAAGGTAGGCATGGTGAAGGGAGGAAGGGTGAAGGGAGGCAGGGTGAAGGAGGCAGGGTGAAGGGAGGCAGGGTGAAGGGAGGCAGGGTGAAGGGAGGCAGGCGTGAAGGAGGCAGGGTGAAGGTAGGCAGGGTGAAGGGAGGCAGGTGAAGGTAGGCGAGGGTGAAGGGAGCAGGGTGAAGGGAGGCAGGATGAAGGGATGAGGTGAAGGGAGGCAGGGTGAAGGGAGGCAGGGTGAAGGGAGGTAGGGTGAAGGGAGGCAGGGTGAAGGGAGGCAGGATGAAGGGAGGTAGGGTGAAGGGAGGCAGGGAGACGGGAGGGAAGGGTGAAGGGAGGCAGGGTGTAGTGAGACAGCGTGAAGGGAGGCAGGATGAAGGGAGGTAGGGTGAAGGGAGGCAGGGACGGGAGGGAAGGTGAAGGGAGGCAGGGTGTAGGGAGGCAGGGTGAAGGGAGGCAGGGTGAAGGGAGGCAGGGTGAAGGGAGGCAGGGTGAAGGGAGGTAGGGGTGAAGGGAGGCAGGGTAAAGGGAGGCAGGGTGAAGGGAGGCAGGATGAAGGGAGGCAGGATGAAGAAGGCAGGGTGAAGGGAGGCAGGGTGAAGGGAGCAGGGTGAAGGAGGCAGGGTGAAGGGAGGCAGGGTGAAGGGAGGCAGGGTGAAGGGAGGCAGGGTGAAGGGAGGCAGGGTGAAGGGAGGCAGGGTGAAGGAGGCAGGGTGAAGGGAGGCAGGGTGAAGGGAGGCAGGGTGAAGGGAGGCAGGGTGAAGGAGGCAGGGTGAAGGGAGGCAGGGTGAAGGGAGGCAGGGTGAAGGGAGCAGGTGAAGGAGGCAGGTGAAGGGAGGCAGGGTGAAGGGAGGCAGGGTGAAGGGAGGCAGGGTGAAGGGAGGCAGGGTGAAGGGAGGCAGGGTGAAGGAGGCAGGGTGAAGGGAGGCAGGGTGAAGGATGCAGGGTGAAGAGGCAGGGTGAAGGGAGGCAGGGTAGAGCCAGGGAGGCAGGGTGAAGGGGAGGCAGGGTGAAGGGAGGCAGGGTGATGGAGGCAGGGTGAAGGGAGGCAGGGAGACGGGAAGCAGGGTGAAGGGAGGCAGCGGTAGAAGGGGAGGGAGCAGGGGTGACGGGAAGGCAGGGAGACGCTGTGTTGAAGGAGGCAGGGTGAAGGGAGGCAGGAGACGGAACAGGGTGAAGGGAGGCAGGGTGACGGGAGGCAGGAGACGGGAGGCAGGGAGACGGGAGGCAGGGAGACGGGGGCAGGGTGAAGGGAGGCAGGGTGACGGGGGGGCAGGGTGAAGGGAGGCAGGGAGACGGGAAGCAGGGTGAAGGGAGGCAGGGTGACGGGAGGCAGGGAGACGGGAGGCAGGGAGACGGGAGGCAGGGAGACGGGGGGCAGGGTGAAGGGAGGCAGGGAGACGGGGGGCAGGGTGAAGGGAGGCAGGGTGAAGGGAGGCAGGGAGACGGGAGGCAGGGTGAAGGGAGGCAGGGTGACGGGAGGCAGGGAGACGGGAGGCAGGGAGACGGGAGGCAGGGAGACGGGAGGCAGGGAGACGGGGGGCAGGGTGAAGGGAGGCAGGGAGACGGGGGGCAGGGTGAAGGGAGGCAGGGTGAAGGGAGGCAGGGAGACGGGAGGCAGGGTGAAGGGAGGCAGGGTGACGGGAGGCAGGGTGACGGGAGGCAGGGAGACGGGAGGCAGGGAGACGGGAGGCAGGGAGACGGGAGGCAGGGAGACGGGGGGCAGGGTGAAGGGAGGCAGGGAGACGGGGGGCAGGGTGAAGGGAGGCAGGGTGAAGGGAGGCAGGGAGACGGGAGGCAGGGTGAAGGGAGGCAGGGTGACGGGAGGCAGGGAGACGGGAGGCAGGGAGACGGGAGGCAGGGAGACGGGGGGCAGGGTGAAGGGAGGCAGGGAGACGGGGGGCAGGGTGAAGCGAGGCAGGGTGAAGGGAGGCAGGGAGACGGGAGGCAGGGTGAAGGGAGGCAGGGAGACGGGAGGCAGGGAGACGGGAGGCGGGGTGGAGGGAAGACCAGAGGACTGCCATGGAGGAGGAAAAGGATAGAGCAAGGAAGGAAAGTGATGACGGTACGAATAGGGAGAAGGTCAAGAGGAAACCGAAAAGAAAGGAAAATAAGAGAAAGAAAAAGAGGAGAGCGCGAGCGGGGACGAGAGGGGAAGGCAGGGAAAAAGCATACGAGGGACGACAGGGATGGGAAGCGGCGACGACAGAGGGACAGGAAGGAAAGGGGGAAATGCGTAACAAGGAGAGCAATAAGGGCAATAAGAGGTCGGATAAATGAAATGGAAGGGATGGAAGAGGACGAACGCAAAAAATGGGCGAGGACAGAGCAGGGGCAAGGAGCTACGAGGGCGCAAAAGAATGAGAGGGGAAAGCGAGGGGAAAGCAGGGGAAGGCCGAGGTAGCAAGGAAACCGGAGGGGGAGCAAGCTGAAGAGAAGCGCCGTTCTGGAATGGCGGTATTATTGGCTAAAAATAGAGGGATCCGTTTTAAAAAGGGAGCGTAGCCTTTGGTCGGAATTATATTTCGAAACGGGTGTGACATAAGCGAGGGAGAACGCGAGTTGCCAGGGAGGGAGCGTGAATGAAATAAGGAGCAGGTGTGAGCGCCGCGAGGGAAAGGGCGAGGTACTTCAAAGGGGAAAGGGTGCTTCGGCCTGCAGGGAGAAAGCGTGAGGCCAACAGCAAGCGCAGAGATGTTACGGCGAGATGGAAGTGCCATTCACGCGACATTTCGATGACATTTCCCTCGTCCCTGATGCTTCTTGTTTGTCCATTTTACGCACGCCACATGAAAATAAAGTGAGTTGTCATGAGGGAGGAAAATGTGAGCAGAACGGAGAGCGGAGAGCAAGGCCCATGAGGTTATAGCAAACAACACAGTGGAAGTGGAAGCAATGCTTAACTCGAGAGCCAATAACATGTCATCGGTTCATCGAGACTCGGCTCAACTTGTGATCGTCATTCATTCAAAGAAAATTTGTCATCGAGCCTTCGGGAGGACGGGAAAGTTTTGATGAAAAGACTTTCCGTTTGTCTGTTTATCATTGCCGGGATGGTAATAGAGACTTCAGAACGTTAAAATGATAATTGTCAAGATGGTGAATGGCTGAATCCTGACGGCGAAGGAAGACTACCAAGGACTACAGGATCGACAGTTAGATGGTAAATCGAGGTTTATCGACGGCGCAGGGAAGGCGACCCGGATCCTGGAAGAGGCACTGGACCGGTGATGTCTGAACGTGATAGGTGTCAGCAGCGAGAGGAAGTGGAACAACACATAACACTGATAAAGCAGGAGCTAGACAAACAGGACCCGAGTTCGCAACAGAGAGGAGGAGGCGGCCGGGGGCGGGGGGGTCCGCTGCTAGAGCTCGGTGATTGGGGAATGGCAAGTGGGGTGGAGATGGAATGGGCGGCGCGGGGCAGAGCGATAAGAGGGAAGCCGAATTCGCGTCGTAACGACGGCGATTGCGAGGAGATATGACAAGACGAAATAAAGCAAACAGAAAAGGCGAAGGGGAAGAAAAGGGAAAGAGACGGGCGCCAAATGAATGGGCAGTCCCAAAAATAGCGGGGTTAAACATGAGGAAAATGATTCCGATATCAGGAGGAGAATAATGATGGAAGCCCACTCTGCCCCAAACTGATGACGGAGCAGGCGGGGGACACAAAAGCCACAGCCAAGCATTACTGTCAGTTTCCTGAGCTTATGCGGCTACAAGAGAACCAAATTTACTCAAGGCGAGTCAACAAAAGAGTAAGTAATTCCAAAATCTCGGTGAAAGACTTATGATCCCACGTCGACAAATTTCTCAAAAATTTTCATCAGATTTAGTCCTATTCATTTGGATCTCGGCGAATCCTTAGAAAATTTTAAGCGGAATTAAGAGAATATACACAAGATATTTTCAGGACAAGAAATCCAATTACTTAAACATTCGCATTTCTGCAGATCACTTCTTATGAAACATTTGCATAACATTTTAAGTTAAAGTTCGCAGTGTATATATATATATATATATATATATATATACACACATATATATATATATATATATATATATATATATATATATATATATATATATATATATATATATATATATATATATGATATCTAACTGAAGATACGAAAGCAACCATAGTATTATAAAACCATTACAAGTGGAAGTTAAAGAATGTCACTGATATTCAATAGATTTTCTCTCTCCTTACATCTTTTCTCTTCGAGTAAACGAATGAGTGTCATTGTAAAAAAGCGAATAAAGTAGTAAACAGACAACAAAATTAAAATAGATGACTAGATATAACTAAAGCATCATTATACATATACCTTTTATCCATCAGATTAAAGCGTCTCCTTACATTGAATGTCTCCATTTAAGGAACTTCCCTGCGCCTCGAAATAGGTATGAGCGTTTGCGAAGTCCACCTTTTTCAAAATCTTGAAACTTTAAACTTTTTCAAACCTGCCATCACTGTCCAGGCTTTTCCGTTTCTTGCTGTTGTTGGAGATTCGCAGGAGCGGAGCGGGCCTGGAGGGGCGCTCAGATTTGCCCGACGCGCCGATATTTGCCTCCAGGCATTGGCTGCAGGAGAAACAGCGGCCCGAGAGAAGTCACGGGAGGCAGTGGAAGGGGAAAGGGAAGTACTAATAGCTATGGAAAAGTGGCCAAGGCCTGTGGGAGAGAGGGTCATTGGTATCTTCCTCGAGCCCTCTTGTCCGTATCCCAATTGGGCGAATCTTCGACGCTGGTGTCGTCGTAAGGCGAGCCACCGCACGGGCCAAATGCTGCAGTGCGCTCAGATCTAGAAATTCCACTGGCTTATGTGCAAGACCAAGACGCCCATTTAACTTAGCCACCTTACTGCGCAATTCCTAAGCGTCTCTACCGACTGTTAGTAGTTTTTAAAGGTTACCAAGCACTCTGAAAAGGATTCACTAAGGCTTTTGAGCCTCCCAATAAACCTAACTATCTCATACTCTCTTGCAAAGTGCCTTACATAGAAACCACACATACACACATTCACACGCACACAATTACGTGCACGCTTGTGCACACACACTTATACTCTGATGAGTGTCTACACTCCAACACTTTCACCAAGTTTGTTTAGGAAGTAATTAGAAAGTTGTTTTGCTTTAGTTGTAGTGTTTAGTGTTGTGAACTTTCACCAGAGGTGTCTCAGCTGCTTTGGGCAAGTGCACGTTAAACTTCAAAAGGTGTTCCATCTTTTAAAATACTTTCAGCTCCATTCTCTCTAGATGAAGATATACGAGCGCTGTCGTTCGGAGGAGAGGGATGGCGGAGGGGAAGTCTGTGATAATTATGGGTGAGGCTCCGCAGCGAGCGATCGCTGGGTTCCCTCTTCGCGCGGAGATGAGGTCGCGGCGGGAGCTCGGTCGATGGGAGGGCCAGGGGACATCGGGAGTGGAAGAGGAAAAAAACGCTTTAAAAGCTTCGTAATCTTTGGTCGAGAACATTTGTGACCGCTACTGAATCTAAGCAATGCAGGATGGCCACAGTGTCATTTCCAGACAGTCATGATTAATTCAGGGCGTTTTTGTTCCCTGTAGCCTTAGGGAAATGCGAGAGTGTGCACGATAAGACGTGTTTTCCTCTGGCGCTATTCTTCACGTGGTTCTATATATGGAATAAAGTATTTTGCCCTAATAATGTTTGTGAAAAGAACATTCTTTTGTGTAATACCGCAAATGATACTTCACATAATGTGCATAACCATCATTATGATACCATCACAATCTACGGTAATACCCATAATTAATTCTTCTATGATTATCTTTTTTCCGAAGATCAATGTTGATCTTTACCTATGATAATCACCAAAAATAAAGCGACATAAAAATGACATAATACATGCCACATGAGTACGCCCTTAAGCGCACAGCTCCATTTCCCCAGATATATGCAGAGCCTAACTGAATAAGAGGCGGCGGGGGCTGCGTCAGGGCGCAAGGGATCAGGGCGAAGGAGGCGAGGCAGACCTGACACGAAGGTCGGTCGGCTGCTACGGGTAAGTGACACGAGACTGACAGGCTTCATGTCCTCCTGCGCTGTAACGGAACTCGGATGAGGAAAGGCTGATACATGGAGGTATTGAGACAGGTGGAGCAACAACAGGTGGGCAGAAAGTCATTAGCTCTTATGACAAGGGCGGCGCAGGGGAGGGGGGGAGGGAGGGAGGGCGCCATAACACGAATCAGAAGGTATGATATTTCTTTTTGTTTTCTATGTATAGAAAATAACCCTGACAACGACGCCTCTCACTTTGTTTTAATTATTTTAAAGAAGCCGAGGTCAAAAGCGTCGTCCTGATTTTGTTATCTTTGTTTTTGTTATTAGTTTTTAAACATTCATTCGTTTGGAATCCTATATTGATAATCCAGTCCCTATTCTTGTATCTGTTGCCCGAGAGCTTCACGGCGATGGAAGTTCCTGCAAGGAAGCGTCGGGAAGGAACAAACACATATTCTTTATATTCATTTTTCTTGCAATTCAATTTAGGTGAAAAGTTTTCTTTCTTTGTTATTTCAGATGCCTCCCATTCCTGCAGCGCGAAACTCTTGGGCACCGAAGGTCTCTGGCTGTGTTCTTCAATTCAAAGGGATTGAATGTTTCTGCGAGAAGGCGTGATATTTAGATGCCGGCATTGTTTTCATTATTATAGCATTTAGTTTGGCTCATTTTTTATAGTAACGAGTGTCAGAAACACTCCTCTGATAGCTTTTTCCATAGACTGTTATGGAATACATGGTTAGTCGTAGGTGATTGTTATGCCCATGTAAACGCAATACAGATTTTTTTATAGATCTATTTGAACAACAGTCATTATGGTGCAGTACTGGATATTGCGGGTTCATTCGGTATATTTCCCAATTTATAACAAAATGGTTTGTACCTCTCTTTTAACTGGTTCAACAAAACATAAGACCAGCGTGATAAAGCTTTGATAAAACTGAATGGCTCCGGCTATAGCAACCTTAATGATCAGTCTCATTATCGGGACGGACGCCACTTTTGCGAATAAGCCTTCAAATTCTGCTTAAGAAGTGACTGCGTACGGATACAGGCTAATCTTTTCCCTAAGTGTTATTGCAATATACAAACATCACATGATATATACACGCAACGCTTGTACACTGGACGCGACAACGGTTTAAGCAAACAGACTGGAAATAACGCGCTGTTTCAACAGCAATAGAGGACGCGGAGGGTTGGAGGCAGCGTCCACTCGGGGCGTGCACAGCCAGCCGTGCACTGGCGCTGGCCTTGGACTGCCTGATGATTTACGCTCTCTGCGAAATACTGTTTGTTCCTCA
>NC_061830.1:22123090-22125590 GCF_019202785.1 Penaeus chinensis
CAAACGCAAAACATATCCATATCCAATGCCGTTGCTCACACGCACGAGAAAAATAATTGGCAAGCACTCAGAGCCGAGAAGTGATTTCAGCGCAATGCCTTCGTCCTTCACAGGCCAAAGGGCGCGTCGTGGAGTCCTAGCGAGACCCTGAGCTTGTTGGGCGATAAACCGCGATGCTTCTGAGAGGCTCCGGCCGGGCTCGCAAGGAGGCACTGACGCCTGATTTGTAGATGAAATAACTCCTTGTAGAAAGAAGCATTGTCGATATGGATATGTACAGCAATGTTCTTTCTAGGCATATGGCTCGGTGCGAATGGTTATGGGACGATATCTTTCTGGTAATCAAATATATATATATATATATATATATATATATATATATATATGAATAACTTCCTAAACAACGGTTTGAATAATAAGATTGAAGAATACGAAAAATGTCTAAGTATCGAGACTGAAGTATCAGACCTGCTGATAACACGAGATAAAAGTCTTCCTATTTGCGACCAATTTCGTTAGGAAGAAATTTTGAGTTGGGAAACGCGATTTGTGTTCACTTTGCACTCCACTTTAAGCTGAGTGACGATTTTCTTGGCGACTTCCTCCTGCTCCTCCTCAAAACGTAGCCAAGGTATTTCCCATTTTGTGCGAGTGTTCATAAATCGCTATGCAGATCTAATTCAAACTTGCTTACGCGCATGAACGCCTCGCAGAGCGCCTCTGCGGCTGGCCGAAGGAGACGTGTAAAAGCTTTGAGAGCATTCGCATAATGACGAAATGCTCTCGGCCTGCAATAACACGCACACACACACGCAAACAAACACACACACACATATACACATTCAAACGTATAAATATATGCATATATACATGTATATATTAAAAAAATATATATACATATATACATATCTGTCTATCTATCGTATATATATGTGTGTGTGCATATATGTATGTATACATACATACATACATGCGTGCATACATACATACATTCATATATATATGTGTAGGATAAAAAATATAATATATTATATAAATGTATATATAATAATATACATATATTATAATATATATATATATATATATATATATATATATATATATATATGTATATATATATACACATACATATACACACATATTTATTTACATATATCTATATACGTTACATACACACACACACACACACACACACACACACACACACACACACACACACACACACACACATATATATATGTTACATACATACAAACATATATATACATATATATAAATATATATATATATATATATATATATATATATATATATATATATATATATATATACATACATACACACACACGTTACATCCATACAAACACACACACACACACACACACACACACACAGACACACACACACACACACACACACACACACACACACACACACACATATATATATGTTACAGACATACAAACATATATATATATATATATATATATATATATATGTATATATATATATATATATATAAATATATATATATATATATATATATATATATATATATATATATACATACACACACACACACGTTACATCCATACAAACACACACACACACACACACACACACACACACACACACACACACACACACACATATATATATATATATATATATATATATATATATATATATATATATATATCATCCTCATCATCAACATGGAAAAAATCCACTGCAGGACGTAGGACGTAGGCCTCTCCCAATCATTTCTAACTTTGCCTTGCGTTTTTTGTTTCCAGTCTTGGCACCCAAATATCGTCATTCCGTCACGACATCGTGTCATTGCTATGGCCCTTGGCATCTTTATGTTATCTATAGCCCAGTTTGTTACTTTCTTTATCCTTCTGTCTTCCTGTCTCTGACCTGCCCATTGCTTTTTTTTTTTCTTTTTAATGCTCCCAAATATATCTTCCACTTTTGTCTGTTCCCTGATCCACGTTGGCCTCGTCCGATCTCTTAGGTTAATTCCTAGCATTAATCTCTCCATCCCTCAGTGGGCACTTTTACGTTTCCTTTCCAGTAGTTTCGCTGTAGTCCATGTTTCTGATCCATAGGTCATAACTGGGAGAACGCATTGGTTAAAGACGATTTTTTAAACATAATGTCAAGGAGCCTCTTAGTATGCTACTGTGTCTGCCGAAGGCGCTCCAACCTAGATTGATTCGTCGCTTAATTTCCTCTTCACTAGATGTGTTTGTCTGTACGAGTTGTCCTAGGTATATATACTTGTCCACTACGCTTCGCCTTGTACATGTATCTGTTCGAAATGAACTCTACTGTTGAACATGATAGTCTTTTTCTTGTTCATCCTAAGTCCGACTTTCAGACTTTCTCTATTCAGATCGTTTATTAGTTGCTGCATTGCATTTGCAGATTCACTGAAGAGAACAATATCATCTGCAAATCTTAGATTGTTTAGGTATTCGTCTCCTACTTTGATACC
>NC_061830.1:22138090-22140590 GCF_019202785.1 Penaeus chinensis
TTGATTTGAACGCTCGGCCTAAGTTGATGGAGACGTAATGGAGCGCAGGGGCCCTGGTGGCGGAACGGAAGGCAGCATGGGGCCCAAGGCTAGGGCCCCTCGCCAGCCCTTCTTAACATGACGTAGGGGAATATTGGAATAAAATGCATTCTTACATGAATGAATACATGTTGTAGACACAAACGTACGCACTCGTACACACACACACACACACACACACACACACACACACACACACACACA
The DNA here is from genome assembly GCF_019202785.1 of Penaeus chinensis. Classification (NCBI taxonomy): domain Eukaryota; kingdom Metazoa; phylum Arthropoda; class Malacostraca; order Decapoda; family Penaeidae; genus Penaeus; species Penaeus chinensis. Next base: position 22,138,334 of record NC_061830.1, read on the forward strand.
CACACACACACACACACACACACACACACACACACACACACACACACACACACACACACACACACACACACACACACACACACACACACACACACACACACACAAAACGACACACACACACACACACAAACTCACTCATTGTATGTATCTATTTGTGTGTCTGTGTTTATTATTTTTAATATTTCGTTTTTGATTTTGTGTCCTTTTTATTTATCTACTTTTTTAGCTATGACGCGGAGTATGTAACCATGCATAATATGGTATTAATTGCTAGGTATTGTTCCTTTAAAGTACTAATGACGATAATTGTTTATTACCAAATTTGATTTGAGTAGATGTACTAAACACACACACACACACACACACACACACACACACACACACACACACACACACACACACACACACACACACAAATACCTATATATATATATATATATATATATATATATATATATATGTATATATATGTGTATATATATGTATATATATGTATATATATATGTATATATATATATATATATATATATATATATATATATATATATATATATATATATATAGGTATTTGTGTGCGCATATATATATATATGCGCAAATAAATACATATATATATAATGCACACACACACACACACACACACACACACACACACACACACACACACACACACACACACACACACACACACACACACACACACACATATATATACGCACACACACACGCACACGCGTCTGTGTTTGTGTGTAAGAACAGGTGTGGGTATGTGTTATTTTCATGAACGCATACTCGTCGCTGTTCTAGCGTTTCGTAATGGTTAAAAGAAAGAACCAAAAAGCAGAGGGTTTACTCCAAATATACCTCCGTGTCAGGAAATCATGGTGATGACTTTGCCTCGGAAGCGCTTGTGTAGTTAAGCCGCTAAATGAGTTGACTAATTGGTGATAGCGGGAAATGGAGGACTCGACTCTCTAAAAAGAAAGCACCAAAAATTTTAATTCCGACCGCAAATCCCATTATCCCGTTCCCCCATAGCTGATTCGGAACCCCTCCGGCACGAGACAGACCAAAGGCCTCTATAAAGTACCAGCTGCATCTGCACGACTCGTCTGCAAATGCTAGGAGTAGATAGATAGATATTTTGTATACAGATAGACAGGAAGATATTTAGATCAAAGAAGGGATCAGTAGAGTGACAGATATACCATTGGGAGAAAAGAAGGATACAGTGAGGAACAATTAGATGGTTAGAAAGATAGACTGATAGACAGAACGTTAGGAAGATAGATGATAGATAGATAGATAGATAGATAGATAGATAGATAGGTAGATAGATAAATTGACAAATAGACAGAAGGACAAATAGACAGACAAACAAATGGACCGACAAACAAATAGACAGACAAACAAATAGGCAGCTAGAATGTTGAATGAGAGACAGGATTGGAGAGAGAACTAAGGAGAGAGGGACAGAGTACATGATACAAAGCGAGACTTTGTAGTTTAGTTTAACTTGCAGCCAAAAATGCTGTCAGCCAACAAAATGGCAACGAAGTCTTCCCTCATGAGTTTGACAGACGTTTCAAAATTCCTTTTTTTGAATGACACAGGAACGCAAATGTCGCTTCATGTTGAGGAGTTTATGATTCAAAACAGACTGATGCTATTTTGATATTGAGCGACATAATCTTATCCAAAGAGAAAATGTGTTAATGGCTCATTACTTGGATTTGTGCGAAATAAATGGCTAATGGCGCTGTAACGGTACCATTCGGATACTCCTATGGCAGTGCAAGGGTCGATTATCACTCTGCATTTAGCCCTTTCTACGTCAGTTCTTGCAGATTCTCAATGCGAATAGACTGGCTTTTCGCTAGTTGGTATGCAAATGATCATTAATTGTCATGGAGTCTGATGCTGCCATGGTATCTTATATCGCTCGGAAGAGGGGTCCCTGGGGAAGAAGGTATGAATGATAATGAATAATGCAAGATATGCAATTTGCGTTTCGATAATACATCACCCATTTCAGAAGAAAATGTAATATCCAATGTAATATCCAAACGAAAATTACTTATTTTGATTGTCAAATCATTAATTTTCATACATATGCTCGTTTATTCTGTTTAAGGATCCCTGAAATGCAAAGTAGTTCTCACAGTATTTAAGTTGATTGTAAAGCTTAAATTTACACCTATAAGAGACATATAAAAAATCTCTGCTGGTAGAAAAGAGTGACTGGTGCCAGCGGAAT
>NC_061830.1:22155590-22158090 GCF_019202785.1 Penaeus chinensis
CGGTCATGTGATACTACATTCCAAATTTAGGATACAACATAAGTATATCTTCTAAGACACCAGATGATATGAAGTAGTTACATAGTTACACGGATTCCAATATGCGATGGAATCCACACAAAACGTATTATATTATGACCACGTTCTTTTGCACGATACACGTTTATCCTGATGTAATTTGCAATATTTAAGGGCACCTTTGTCTAGAGTGTTGAGAGCCTGGAGAACACTCTGTGAATCACAGAAAATGACCCCTGAGCCTTGATTCAATAGAAATTCGGTGGCCATGAGTATTCTTGCCAACTCAGTTTGCGTAGTGCTAGCACAGTCATGAACCCTCCTACAATCCTGGCGCTGCAAAATATTGTTTTTATATACAACAAAAGCGCATCTTGCTCTGCTCCCAGACTGCAAGGATCCGTCAGTGTAGCATTCATATGCATTTGACAGAGTTTCTAGATGCTCATTTATAATTGCAAGTGCATGCTGTCTTTTCGGGGACAATCGTATAATATACATTTAGGTCCGACATTTTCTACGGTGGTATAGAACGTCCACGTGGGGTCTTAGGTATAGGTATGTACAGCTGAGCTAAGTGTTTACACGTTACTTGTACCCATGGATTTGAGTATGAAGTTAATATAATATTTTTTTTCATAAACAGAAGGCAAATTAAGTTCTTTTCTCATATTCACAATCCTTGTTGTTCTAGGGGCACCAAGAATTATCCTCATGGCTTCATTTTGTACACTTTCTAAACTAATCAACTCTGATTCCTTAAACAATACTAGGTGCAATGCTTAGTAATCTATGACTGACTTTATGTATGGCAAGTAAAAAAATCTCGCACTACTGATATTAATACCATGATCTTTGCCAAAAGTGTCCTAAGTGGCTTCAGCCCCTCCCACAGTCTTTTCTTCAGGTTTCTGAGGTATTTGTATTAGGAGCAGAGATCTAGCTCAACGTCATTTATATGAAACCTTGGCAGAGGGATTGTCTTTGGATTAAGTGTCTTGGTTTTTTCAGTTTAGATTATCAAGCCACACTCAGTAGCCCTTGCAGAAAGTATATCTAGAATCTCTTGAATTCTCTCCTCAGATGAGGATTTAATGCAGATGTCATCGGCATAGCAAATAATGGAATCACTGCCTGCAAGTAGTATAACGCCCAGGAATCTATGCTATAGGATATTAAATAGCATGGGACTAAGTACGCCTCCCTGAGGTGTGCCGAGTTCAAATACTTTTGTATGAGTACTCTTAATGCCCCTGAAGAGAACCAGAGCCGATCGATTCAATAGATACATTTGAATCCCTGTTAACAGTTTTCCCTGAATACTAAAGCTAGCTAGTTGCTCAAGGATAATTTCCTTGTTTGCAATATCAAAGGCAGGTTTAAGATCAAGAAATACGGTTTCCATGCCTGGGTTTGAGTTTGTTAAGTACTCTGCAAAACAGTGCTGACTACTACGCCCTGGGAGAAATCCATACAGTCTGGGGGATAACTAAGCATTTATGCGATACATGAGCCTGTTCAGAAATCTTCTCTCTAGTACTTTGCACAGACAAGAGGTCAAGGAAATGGGTCTGTATTTGTCAGCATTGGCTTTGGGTATAGGAATGATTAAGCTTTTAGTCCAGGAGCTTGGGAGGATTCCATGTGCTAGGCTGAGTCTATGTAGTGGAGTAAGTGAAATATTAGGTGTTGTTCCCGTAGACTTTCTTGCCTAAACCATTGTATGTTGAGATATTATACATCCATCAATATATAAATACATTCATATATATATATATATATATATATATATATATATATATATATATATAATAATATATATGTGTGTGTGTGTGTGTGTGTGTGTGTGTGTGTGTGTGTGTGTGTTTAAGCATATATATATATATATATATATATATATATATATATAAATATATATATATGTATGTTGAGATATTATACATCCATCAATATATAAATACATATATATATGTATAATATATATATGTGTGTGTGTGTGTGTGTGTGTGTGTGTTTAAGCATATATATATATATATATATATATATATATATATATATAAATGTATATGTATATATATAAATACACACACACACACATATGTACACACACACACACACACACACACACACACACATATATGTATATATATATGTATATATATATATATATATATATATATATATATATATATATATATATATATATATATGTGTGTGTGTGTGTGTGTGTGTGTGTGTGTGTGTGTGTTTACATACACATATGTATAAACACATATATAAGTATATATATACATATATATATTTATATATACAAATATATATATATATGTATTTATATATATATATATATATATATATATATATATATGTATATGTGTGTTTGTGTATGTGTGTGTGGATATAAATATATATATATATATATATATATATATGCATATGTATATATATATGTATATATATATATATATATATGTATTTATAT
>NC_061830.1:22173090-22175590 GCF_019202785.1 Penaeus chinensis
AATGCTAAGTGACTTGGAACGTCACCAAGTATTCGTTATACAGTACTTGTGTTAAACTTATCTGAACGGTAGCGCTGAGGAAGCCGGGAGCAGTATGATGTTACTGAAAGCGTATACATTTTTCGACAACGCTGCCTGTTGGCGCACTCACGCAGGTGTCTTTTTGTTATATTTGTAATAATGTATGAGGCACTTAGGCTTTCTCCAAGTATTTCCATAGGATATTCATGTTTCAACGGAGACAGCATGATATACCTTGCCCTACTAAACTTGCAGGCCTTCTGGAAAACTTAACTCTAATCCCGCATCTATGTGAGAGATACGCGAAGTATTGCATTGTAAACCTGTAAGTTTTATAATAAGAGAACGTGGTGGTGAGCCGCGAAAGTCTGCAGACTTCGCAGCGTTGTGTACGGATCAACAAATTATGTCTCGCCCATCAAGCATATCAGTTACCGATTGCATTTTTTTCTAAGCCAATTCACATGGGGATAGAAACACTGCTTAGCGGGGTAAAATAATCAACAGCATTTCATATATCCCTCAATGAAAAGGACAGTTTGGAGGGGAAACAGGAAGCTGCATATTACTATACTGTGTAATAACCTCAAGGCTTGACAGAGGGGTGAAAGTGGGCGCGTAGAGGACCCTCGGCACCTCCTCAAGCAGCCAGACGCCACCGCGGAGGATCTTCAAAGACAGTTAATATGATATATAATAATCCCCAAAGCACGCATTTGGGCTGACTTTGGTCAAACAAACTACATTAATGTCGAAGAAGAAATTAAAAAATGAAGAAAGGAAGAAAGTAAGAGGGAATGAAAGAAAAAATTACAGAATGGTACGGCAACTTTAAATCAAGAGACGAAACAAATGATACAAAAAGAGAGAGAGATGGAGAGGGAGTGCGAGAGAGTATCTCAGGGCCCGAGGGACGTGTCAGCCCCAATGGTCCGCGGGAATTTAATATCCGTTACTGAACGCTCCAGGAGTTTCGTTGTCAACATTATACAGGAAACGATGGTGGTTATGCAGCTTATCTATCACGTCCGGGTTTACTTGATATGGGCATGTGTGCGCATATGCTAGCGTGTGTGCATCTGTAGAGCTGATACCTGTCTGTCTGTCTGTCTATCTATCTATCTCTCTATCTATCCATTTATCTATATATATTTTTCTTCTTATCCATCTTTCTATCTATCTATCTGTCTATCTATCTAAATATCTATCTATATGTTCATCTACCTATCAGCTTACCCAACTAACTGTCCCTCTATCTGGCATCCATCTACTGATTTATTAATTTCCCTATTTCATTTTTTTAACATCTGTATGTTGCTTCATCTCTCCGTCTATCGCTCCTTTCTTATCAAAGTGTAACCTCACATGTAATGATTTATCCATTTATATTCAAACATAGGTCTGGTATTTTTATATCTACAAGGCTTTTCATTTAAATAACTATCCAACACACACACACACACACACACACACACACAGACACACACACACATATATATAATTTATCTATTGATCGATCTATATATACATATACAAATATGTCTATATCTATCTATCTATCTATCTATCTATCGATATATATAAACATATATATATATATACATATACATATTTATATATATACATATCTATATGTACACACACACACACACACACACACACACACATATACATATATATATATACATATATATACATATATATATATATATATATATATATATATATATATACATATATATATATATATATATATATACATACACACACACACACACATATATATACATACACATATATACATATATATATATATATATATATATATATATATATATATATATACACACATACACACATATATATATACACATACATATTTATATATATATATATATATATATATATATATATATATATATATATATATATATATTGGAGAGAAATTAGACCAACATACATATAAACCCTGCTTTGTATATATATATATATATATATATATATATATATATATATATATATATATATATATATGTATGTATGTACACGTATGTCACACGCACACACTTTCCTTACCAAAGGCAGTTTTTGCATTCAGGTTGCACGACAGCGAAGGCAACCATGCATCCTACTACATACAAAGCAGGGGATATATGACTGTTGGCCTAATTTCTCTGCAACGGGAGGGACTTTCTCAAAAATTCAAGAAGAGATGTTTCCTATATGCCTGTTTCCCAGATGCGCAGTTCTGACTCCATTTGGGGCGTCTGAAGCGCTTGTATGAGCCCTACTGTAAGCCTCTGTAAACTGCAAGTTGCTCCCTTATAAAACCTTTTAGTTGATGAGCCAAAACAAGACAGTGACTTGATTCCACGCCATATTATCGGGGCCATAAGTGTAAGTATTTGAAGACCCATTTTTTGGACCTAAGACATTATGAAGGGGCAAAAAAAGAAAAAAAAATGATGAAGGGACAAAA
>NC_061830.1:22190590-22195590 GCF_019202785.1 Penaeus chinensis
ACTTTACATTTATAGCCAGAAGCCGGGAAGCGGAGGAGGCTCGCGGAGTCCTGCTAGCAGCTAATCCGAATTCCCATCTATTTTGAACGCAGCAAGAGCATGCGTGAGAGAAATATTGGGTAGGTCTTCAAGCATTCACATTATATATATTTCCAAAGTTAACGCGCATTGCTCGAGGGCACGAAGTAATGAAGCGGAGTCCCACAGGCATCAAAGCATATGTACACCGACATAGAATTCGTGGGTCATACCCGCGGTTATAATAACTTTTATGTTTTGACTATGTCCATCGACACGTTCTGTGATAATGGGATCATGGCTGAGGCCCAAATGAGTATCATGACAAACTGCTTTAAAAACGTAAAAATATCAAAGCCTTGAGTTAGGCTTGCAGATGAAATCCTGAAGTTAACAAGAGCAGTACCACAGATAACTGCTAAAGTATAGGAGCTATCGATGAGATGTATTAAACAATACATGAATTAATACAAGAATTCGGCTCCGGATCAGTGCACACATCTGGGGAAATACTTAAAAAAAATCCTACGAAAAAGAAAGTACAACTGACATACCATATATTAACGGATTTTCCAAAGAAAGGATTAAAATGAAGGAGAAATGACAAAAGTTTGGATTTATGAAAAAGTTTACCGCATAGAAATCTCGACTAATACTAATGAGGCAGACAAACATTGTTAACATCCGCTTCACAAGAATCAATTGCTATCTACTCGGGAACTTCGTGACCAACCTGCTTCATGCAACAGAGCGCCAAACTTTCATTTAAATGAAGGCAATGTTTACAAATACATGTCAGTGTATCGGTGGCGGAGTCACCGAGCCGAATTTCAAATTTTACTCTGCCGTTTTGGTCCTTATGATGCTGTGTTCATGGTAAACACGCACAAACAAGTTTGCTCACACACACAAATGAATACATTAATAAATAAACAAACAGATAAATATACTGTATGTATATGTATACATATAAATAAATAAACACACACACACATATATTTATATCTTTATATATGCATATACTTATACTTATATATATGTATATATATGTATATATATATATATATATATATATATATATTCATATATTCATATGAACATATGCACAAATGAAAAAAGCATATTTACATATATATGTATATATGTATAACTGCCGCGATGGTCCAGTGGTTAGAGCACTGGACTCCGACCCTCGTGGTCCCGAGTTCAATTCCCCGTCGCGGCGGTCGTAAAAATGCCTGCGCTCTGACAACTTGCTCGATCCCGAGAAAACGACATATCGCATTGAGAAGTCAAACGCAGGTGTCGCAGGGGAAGTCGCCGCCGTGGCACAAGTGGTAGTGCGCCGAACTACGGTTGATTAGGAAGGGCATCCAATCAGGCAAGGGTGACAATGCTATATAACCTCTCAATAGTGAATTGAGAGAGGCTTAGGTCCTGCAGTGGAATGAATGCCTGTTAAAAAAAAAAATATATATATATATATATATGTACGTATATATACATGAATGTATGTGTATGTATGTAAGTATGTATGTATGTCTGTATGTACATATGTATGTTCATATGTATGTATGTACGTAAGTATGAATGTATGTATGTATGTATGTATGTATGTATGTATGTATGTATGTATGTATGTATGTATGTATGTATGTATGTATGTATGTATGTATGTTTGTATGTATGTATATATATATGTGTACATTCTACTTGTGCATCCATCATAAATATGCATGCATTGTTATGGATATAGTATGGGTCTGGGTTTGTCACACCGCTTAAGCCTTCACTAATAGTCTCTCCTCGACAGAGAACATGCATATTTTATCGTTCAGAGATGATTCCCCCAGTGGGGCGGAGGAGGGAAACCGGTCTAGCACATCTAGAGGTAATTTCAAACGGCGAATGTATTTTGTTGTGAAAAAGTGAATATATGCAGTTATACCCAAGTGTACGCGAGCACCACATGTCTTGCTCAATGGATCGCTACAGAAACGTCTCAAGCGAAATTTGACCTTGAGAAAAAAAAAAAAAAAAAAAAAAGAAAGAAAGAGAAAGGGAAAAGAAAGAAAAGAAAAGAAACGAAAAGATGATAAAATAAAATAATATAAAAAGTTTAGACAAAAAAAGATCATATACCAATTACTCATACATATGACCAGGAACGCGATGCAATAAAAATGATCAGCCGTTAAAACAAAAGAAAGCTCGGAAGAAAAAGAGAGAAAAGGAAGACAACTCTCCTAATTCCGGAATCCAGGTGCAGCCCTCAGACGTACAAGTGTGCATGCCGCTTTAAAGCACAGCCCTCATTCAACCTATGACTTGCAAGTGACAGGAAGAACTATTAGCTTGTAAGATTATGATCGTTATGAAGGAAAGTAATATGTCATCAAGAAGCTGAAAATTTACATAACTTTGATTCTAGAATGGTAATGATTATGCATATGGTGTCATGACAAAGTAAACCTCCTCAAGTGAAATGAAAATCGACACCCCAGGTTAGACGATGATGTTGGTCCCGATGACGAGGATGATAACAAAAATAATGATAACTGGTGATGATAATTGATGATGATAATAGTGATAACAGTGATAGTCATTATAATTATAATGATAATGATAATAGTACTAACAGTAATGATGATATAAGTCATGACAATGATATCATTTATGATGTTCATGATAATAATAATAATGATAATAACAATAATAACAATAATAATAATGATAATAATCATAGTAATAATAATAATAATAATAATAATAATAATAATAATAACAATAATAATAATTATGATGATAATTATGATAATAATAATAATAACGATAATAACAATAATAATAATAATAATAATAGTAATAATAATAATAATGATAATGATAATAATAACAATAGTAATAATTATGAGGATTATGGTAATGATTATGATATTAAGAATAATGATGATAATGATAATTATTATAATAATGCGAATGATAATATCTACAATAGCAATAATGATAATCATAGTAATATTAGTGATATTAGAAATGATAATAATAACAATATTAATGATACTACTACTACTACTAGTACCAATGATAATGATGATGATGATGGTGATGATGATGATAATAATAACAATATGAGAGAGAGAAGGAGATAGATAGATAGATAGAGAGAGAGATAGATAGAGAGAGATAGAATAAAAAAAAAAAAGATTCCTGCTGGTAATAACTATTTTCTGTGTTAATTTTATTCCCTCCTGGATTCTCCTTGGGATCTTCATCACCAGAATTTTATTTAAATTGTTCCCTCACTAAAGGGTTGCCGACCAATGACATGGCATTGCAATCCGTCAGCAACTTCTCACATAACCCTCTGACGAACAGGTTAAATGGCAACGAAGTCAGGAAATGAGAGTGATGAGGAAAATGACAATGGGAATGACATTGATAGTAACAACACTGATGATGCTGATAATCATAAATGTAATAATGATAATACTCATGATAATGGTAAAGATGATGATGATGATAATGAGAATGGAAATGATAATAATGGTTGCGATGATAACAGATATGATAATAACAACTAAAATAAAAACATCAACAAGTAACTTGATAACAATGATAATTATAGTAATAGTGATATTGGTAGTGACAATAGTAATGATAAAAAAAAAAATAATAATAATGAAAATAACAATGATGATAATAACAATAATAACAAAATGATAATGATAATAATAACAATAACAAATAATGATGATGATAATAATGATAATAACGAATATAAAAATGATAGCAATAATGATGATGATGATGATTGTGTCGTCCGTCTGTCCATTCGCTTGTATTTGACGCAAGAAAAAATATTCCAAGTAATTGCGGACTCTTATTCTTCCTTTGTTATCAACTTCATTGTTATTATTATCATTATCATTATTATTATCATTGTTATTATTATTACTAATATTGCTACTATCATTATTGTCATCATCATCATTATCATTGTTATTATCATCCTCATCGTTATCATTATTCTCACTGTTATTATTATTATTATTATTATTATTATTACTATCATTATCAATACTGTTATTATTATGATTCTCATTATTATCATTACCATTATCATCATTATTCTTCGAGGCAAGTACGCTGCATTGAAGTAGTTTAGAGTGTCTTATTTGAACGAGGGGGTGGGATTAAGAAAGGTTGAGGGGGAAAGGGAAAGGAAGGTGGAGGAGAAAGAGGGGGAGAGGGAGAAAGGATGGGAAAGGGTCCTAAAGGGGAAGGGAAGGGGGAGAAGGAAAATGGGGAGGGTAAAGAAAAGGGGGAGGGAAGGAAAAGGAGGAAGGAAGGAAAAGAGAGAGAAGGAAAAGGGGTGGGTGAGGAAAAGGGAGAGGGAAGGAAAAGGGAGGGAAGGAAAAGGGAGAGGAAAGGAGGGGAAGAAAAAGGGGGAGGGTAAGGGGAAGGTAAAGGGGAGGGAAGGAAAAGAGGGAGGGGGAGGGGAAGGAAAAGGGGGAGGGGAAGGAAAAGGGAGAGGAAAGGAGGGGAAGAAAAAGGGGGAGGGGAAGGGGAAGGAAAAGGGGAGGGAAGGAAAAGAGGGAGGGGGAGGGGAAGGAAAAGGGGAGGGGAAGGGGAAGGAAAAGGGGGAGAGCAGGAAAAGGGAAGGGAAGGGGAAGGAAAAGGGGAAGGGGGAGGGGAAGGAAAAGAGGGAGGGAAGGAAAAGTGGGAGGGAAGGAAAAGGGGGAGGGAAGGAAAAGGGGAGGGAAGGAAAAGGGGGAGGGAAGGAAAGGGGGAGGGAAGGAAAAGGGGGAGGGAAGGAAAAGGGGGAGGGAAGGAAAAGGGGGAGGGAAGGAAAAGGGGGAGGGAAGGAAAGGGGGAGAGGAAAAAAAGGAGAGTGGAAGGGAAAGGGAGAGTCAATATCAATAACGCTAGTAATAATAGAAATTATGATGATGATGACAATTTTAATAATGATAAAGTTG
>NC_061830.1:22200590-22205590 GCF_019202785.1 Penaeus chinensis
TGTGTGTGTGTGCATACATACATGAATGGTGAAAACACTATACCGCGTTGATACTATGGAAGAAAAACCCACAATGTAAAATTAGATTTATTGAAAGTGAGACAACAGTTTACACAAACACACACACACACACACACACACACACACACACACACACATATATATATATATATATATATATATATATATATATTTATATATATATATATATATATTTATGTATATGTGTATGTATATGTATATGTATATGTATATGTATATGTATATGTATATGTATATGTATATGTATATGTATATGTATATGTATATGTATATGTATATGCATATGCATATGTATATGTATATATATATATATATATATATATATATATATATATATGGGTATGTATATGAATGTGTATGTATGTGCACACACATATACTGTAGATGTGTATGCCAATATTTTCTACTATTCCATCTACCAGCATATCTATTAATTCAAATATCGGCGAGTTCCTGATGGAGAAAACACAACACGAAAGGTTTCAGGGAAATCTTCATAAGCGAATCGCAGTTGCATGCGAGTATCAAAAACTCTCGGGTTAAGAAGCAAGGAAACTTCAGTGGATCTGCACGCCCTTGAGGAGAGCTCAGCGTGAACACTGCTCTTCCCTGAATTAACTCTGGAAGGAGTTTCTCCCTCTCTGCTGTATGTTTTATTTCTCAAACATCATGACTCGAAATCGTGTGCATGGCGCCGCTCTCGGTCTTGTTAAGTCAACGCAGCGCAAATTGCATTACACTTAACGGCGCCCAAACCTGCGAACAAGACCACCGCTGTGTGTTCAGCAATGTTGGCGCCCGCAATAATCCCGCCCGGGCTAACAGAGCATCTGGGATAGAGTTTCGAAGTTACCGCGCCGAGGAAATTTTATTTGACTACAGCGATGGAAAAGTTTTGCGTATTAGAGCTCTATGTATTTTCCAAAAGTTAGTTAAGCGAAGTACATACACTCGCCTTAGATTGAAATGGGTTTTTATGCAAAAGAGAGAAAACAAGCTCAGACATGCATTTACATAATGTTACAGGTAATCGTGCTTAATATATCTATAACCGAATGCATGCATGCTCCCTCGCACGCAAGGTCTTACTCACTCAGACAGATACTTTGATTTGCACCAAAATACAAACACAGCAGCAGCGCATATTCTGCAACCGGAGGCCGTCGTGTATTGATAGTCCTGAGCCCAGCGCAGGTGTGACCAAATTACTGATATTCGAGTGTCCCGGAGCCGGGTTGTCACACCCTCTCCCCTCACCCTGAAGCCTCTCCAAACATCATGCATATTCATCTCTGTCTGCATTATCATCAAAATCGCTCTACACGGCGTTCTTTCTTTTCCCTTGTCCTCTTTAATAGAAGGGATCTCTTAGCTTGGGTGATTACTTTCCGCATGAACCTTTGTCTTGTTTAATGTGACGGTCGGCGAGGGAAGGACGAAGGTAAAAAGCAAGGGAGTCATGATGCTTTCGCGAGGTCGTCTCTTATCTTCCTGTACATAAACTGAAAGAATAACTTTCGCTGTGCACGCAAACCCTCCTTGGTAATGCTGGTGAGATTATAGGATACTATAGCCAAAAATATTGTCATTGTTAGTCGCCCATGACCGGAAAAAGTAGAGATCAAACACGGCCCAAGGTTGGAATCTTGCCACGATGCCCCTCCCCCTCCTTCCCATCTGTGGAGGCCTCAGTCGCATCGTCCTGAAGACTGGTGATGCATGATATACTCAGACAACGCTCTCTCTCTCCCTCCCTCCTTCCCTCTCTCTCTCTCTCTCTCTCTCTCTCTCTCTCTCTCTCTCTCTCTCTCTCTCTCTCTCTCTCTCTCTCTCTCTCTCTCTCTCTCTCTCTCTCCCTCTCTCCCTCTCAAACACACACACACACACACACACACACACACACACACACACACACACACACACACACACACACACACACACACACACACACACACACACAGACAGCACATGTAGGTGGTCTCTGTAGTTAAATTCTGGACATTGACCCTTGCGAGGGATGAAGGGCCATCGGGTGTCGGGTCTGTGCCTCTTTTTTCTAGTTTCTCGGCTTTTTGCTGATCTCAGCACGTAAACCTCCGCGCGAAACATCATGGTAATAATTTTGCCGAGGATTCTACTGCCTGTCTAGCTCAGATGCTCACTCGGCCTTCTCATTCTTTGCCTGTCCTGTAACAGCCCCCGACCTTCCTCGGCAGCTCGTTTGTGAATTCACTATTACCATTCTCAATTCGCACTAATGCCTAGACTTTCGGGTAAAATTACCTTATCTTTTTAGATGACACACTCCCCCCGAAACACTCAAGAGCATTAAAAAAGAAAATATATTTAAAAGTATGAACACGATTTCCAGCGAGATAAATGCACTAATCAGGCATTAACCCAACTACAAAACTCATGTGCGTCCTAAACACAGCAAACAGGTTCCTAAGAGAAGGATGAGAAGTTAAATAGATTCTTAAACCCACAGAATAGGCGACTGAATAGATTCTTATACACAACGAAAACAGACATAAACGCTTTCCATAGAATAAACTTGTTAGTGAACAGACTTAAATGTTTTCCAACAAGAATGAGCAGAATTCCCACAGAAAACAAGAAATTCCTGAACGAGGTAAAGAACACTAAGAAGTCGCCTAAATCACCGAGCTAAGACTGCGAATCGAAACTAAAACACACCCAGAGGCAAATTCACAAATAAATTCGTACATTTAGCAAATGGTTTAGTAAATGGTTAATGCTGTGGTGCAGTCAAATTGCACAGCAGCTGGCGATAGGAAATAAGCAGTCTAGGGAGCCAGTTCCCACTAAACATTCCATGAGTATAGTGATGGAAGGCTTCGTCAGCGAGTACACCGAAAACACGACGAAGGATGCCATGCCCAAGAAAAACACTGGCAACTAGTCTGAGTATCAAGAACGTAATAGTGCTGCCATTCCCCCAAATACTATGGAGGCTATTTGGTTCATTTCGAAAACCCCAAAAAACAAATTAGTGCTTAAATAAGCTGAATATGGAAGGACGAAAAGCTAGGGTAGAGAGTAGGCCGACGCCAGCGTGCGAGGGAACATGATATTGGGGCATAAACATAGCGATAAAGGCGTGAGAGCCACATGATATGATGACATGCGCGTCTAAATGCGCATGAAATATAACAGCCACTGACTGTGAATATCCATAAATATTAGCCGAATACTTTCATATATACTTTTAAATGCAACATCAATTTTAATGATAGTTATGATTCTGTACATCACAGAGGAACTTTAATAAAATCGCGTGTAAGATATTAATTATATTCATAAAATAACAGAGCTGCGGATGACATAAAAGCCTCAGGTCGGCGCTACTAATCGAGATCGGATGAACTCGTGGGCTGAATCAGTGGGAATTATTGACTGCTGTTCTTGTTTCTGTTCTTGTATTGCGCGAACACTTGCTATATAGAGAGCTATGGCAATTGTATCTGTGATATATGATCACCTGCCTTGTGTTGTGCGGACAGCGCGTTCCACGAAACGACTAATTAAACTGATGCAATGATAATGCAGCAATGGCGTTGTTGGAAGGAGGCGCAGGTAGGGGCTGCGCTGGGAAATGTTCCCTTGATGTTCCGTGACATATTTACGGGTTCGGCGGTTGAAATATAGAAATTTTCTTCCGGCTCCGCTTTCTGGTAATGCATTTGGAATTAAGGAACTTTTCTACTTATTCTATAAATCATTCTCAAGCTCTTCAGCTTCCTTCGCTGGCTGAATCGCCGTTTCTCGTTTACATCCAAGAACTCGGGAAACGGATAACGGATTGTGAATAAGATAATGTTTCGCCGTCCGCGCCCAGGACGAAAGAGGGTCTAGCTAAACTCAACAGATTCTGGCCTTACAACTGCATTTCACTCTGCACTAATATACATGGAGAGAGAACGTACGCAAGAATGTGTGTAACCGTATATTTTCATCTGTGTGTGTGATGAATTTTCAGTCCTGGATTTCATCCTGTAAACATACAGTATATGAATACAAAACTAATGTTCACGAATATTTATGTCTGCTGTTATTCCCTTCATTGCTTTCCTGTAACTGGCTTGATACCTGAAATATTTGTTTCATTTCCTCTGATGACCTCCCTTTTCTCTTGGTACTACATCTCCAGATACTGAATTTGAATTATTATCGCAATTCTTCTTCCAAAGAAACGGGACTCTAGTTTGTTTGTGTTTCGTTATTATTGCTGACAAAGGGCCGTATACTTTCTTACTAACGACTATCATAAAAGCAGTTAATAAAAAGTTGGGGAATTCTTTCCTCTTATTCCCTCTCTTTCTCCTTAACCCCTATCCGCCCCCCTTCTCTCTCGCTCCATCTCCCTCTTCCTCTCCCTCTCCCTCCCTCCCTCCCTCCCTCCCTCCCTCCCTCCTTCCCTCTCTGTTCCCTTCTGTCTCTCTCTCTACACGGAGTGATCAAAGAGGGATAAAGGCATCTCAGTTTCATCAGTGATGTTACTTTACGTCACAGGGTTGCTATGTTGCTTTATCGAGCTGGCTGTTCCTCTTTACGTCACACATACATCACGCGTCACCCCTTTACACAGCAGAGCCTTCATGTTGCTGCTTCATTCAGTTGCGTTACGTGTCCATTTGAGAGACGGAATGGCGTGGCAGAGCCAAGCGTATGATGGGCTCTGCATTTGCCATTCTGAGACCTTGCCAAAAGTTCGCGTGACGGACATTCCTGAGGATTAATTTTCATAATGTATGAATACGAATTTCCTCCATCTCACAAGATGTCTTATAAACTTCTTATCCCGTCGTGGCATTCAGGTCATCCTTCCGACACCGAGTAAAGCATTTCCCCCAAACGTGCCAATATGAAAGGAGAATCTGCTGAGCATAGTAAATGAGGAGATGGCAGAGTTGAACGCAACTCAGCACTCCGGCTGA
>NC_061830.1:22234823-22237323 GCF_019202785.1 Penaeus chinensis
TTCAAGTTTGGTATCATGCATCCAGATTGAATGACCGACACCTTCAGCACTGTAGACTACACTATGCGTGATCATTACAGGCAAACGCACTGAACGCACGTTTATGAGTACACTTACACACTCACACATACACATACATACATATGCACACATGTGCGTGTATGCAGTGTATCTGGGTGTTTGTGCGTGCCCATCACTGCACCATGTGTGACGGGCGCAGAACGCTCATCAGTCAGACGAGAGCGGCTCTTCCGGCGGGTTGGTGGGGCGGAGATGTCTGGGAGGGGCGAGTAGGGGTGGAGAGGCCTTGGGAGGGGCGTGTAGGGCTAAGGAGGGGGGAGATGGGCCTGGGAGGAGAGGAGTTGAAGTAGAGCGCTCAGTACTAATCAGTCCTCTTAACCTGCGTTCCAACCACGACGGCCCCTCGGCTTACGGGTTCTAATTTAATTTAGAGTGTATTTGCTGTATCTATTTAACCAGAAAGGAAAACGTCATTCGCACTGCTTACCCAGACCGCGATTTAAACAAAATCCACCCCGTGTTTCGCCTGATCCGAATTCCTCACTTGAAACGGATATTCCAAATAGACACAGCAGTATATACATCCAATTGTACAGCTCAACAGTATACGATTTTCATGATGTATTTGCAAAGTGCAGCCAGCTTTCCTGGAACTGTAGCCAATGATTATGAGAACTGATAAATATAAACTATTGAAATAGGTTGGGAAGAAGAGATCTTTGAACTACGTTGCGACCAGCATTGCTCCAGATTATTTATTCATCATTGCGCTCAAATGAAGGAAACACATTTATATTTAATATACATATGGAGATTTACTAATATAATTTCATTCGAAGAATGATATCTATAGTCAGAATGATTGTGAACGTTTCATAACATTATAGGAAATGGAGAATATAATAGATGTCCATAAAAACATTTATGCAGATATTTAATAATGTTTCACAGTCTAAAGATTTAGCAATGAGGCAGATGAATAGAGCCTCGCATGTACGCGTCCAGTCTTTACACCTTTGCAAAACCTGGATTAACTGCCGTGTGGGGATTAAACATAAAACTAAAACGACTTATTGTCACTGCGTGGCTCTTTTACTCCTAACGTCGTGGGCTATATTGTGTACCAGAAGGATTTCCATGGGAGACCGGGAAACTCTGCTAACAGACAACGCTTTCCATCAATTACATAGTTGGCACTCACCTATCCCCGCCAACTTCCGTGTCATTATTGTGCTGAATAAATATGACCATGGATACACGCTTCCAACTGTGCTTGCATGTCATATAGACTGCAGCGCATCCTAAGATTTTTCGATTTCAAGTCAGAAGTGGGGAAGCACATTGTCGGTGTCTCTTTTCAGTTGCCCAAAAGGGTAAAAAGAGCATTTAAGCTCTTTAAATTTGTCGTAAGCAGACGTTCCAGCTATGCCCTTTATGAATATCCCAAAATGATGCCGCAGTCCAAGAACGCGTGTTCAAAATTACCCAAAGACAAGGACGACAAATCACTCTGTTTGTCTCGGAAGCACCGGCACTTCATCTGACCCGCGGCACCTCGATTACGTTGCTCGATTGATATCTAGACTGGTGTTCAAAGTCGTTCTGTGGCAGGTTCAATTGGATGCGAATGAGGCGCCGTTAAACAAGCTGCCAATTTGCCAACATTCAAACGGCAGGAAGAAGCGAAACAACAAATATTTCCTTTTCACTTTACCCTTGTCTTTTGGTGTACCATGCGGCCACGTCTAACTGACCCAGACTTGTCCCTTTAACTGCCCACGTTCCTGATGCTCCTCCAAACGCAAAGACTCAACCGCCTGCAAAGAAGAACCCTGCGCTCTTCCCCAACCTCGCTCTTGGCGGCGGCTCAAGGCGATCCTCGCCGCTGATCTTACTCGGCTGCCCTTGTAAGTCCTCGTGGAAGAGTGAATGATTCTTGCGACTGGCAACAACAACAACACACACACACACACACACACACACACACACACACACACACACACACACACACACACACACACACATACATACATATATATACTGTATATTTAAAATGTTGACAAGATTAGGTTCATGGAGACAAAACACTATGTATATATATTTATATATATAAGTATTTACATACATACACACACACACACACACACACACACACACACACACACACACACACACACACATATATATATATGTATATACATATATAAACACACACGCACACATACACACACACACATATACACAAACACACACACACACACACACATACACACACACACACACACACACACACACACACACACATATATATATATATATATATATATATATATATATACATATTAAATCAAACAGAATATCACCTTAGTTATTGATAATGTAAGTAATAATGATCGCATAGACACAAAGGTGATGACATTACTATTACTACTTCTAATACTACTATGACACTACTCATGCTACTACTACTACTACTTCT
>NC_061830.1:22239823-22244823 GCF_019202785.1 Penaeus chinensis
AGTGTGATTTACCTTACACTCTTTCTATGACTAGAAACAGTATATATTTTAAGGATAAAGTGCTAGACCCACTTGCCATGTTCATGGCACATAACAAAATGAACAACGTACCATTGCCTACCCTATCCACCTCTCATCATAACTCTTCCCTGTCAAAAAACGCTTCTCCACAAATTATCAACCTAGTAAACCCCATCTCTAACTCTTCTGATCTAATTTCTCCCTTAGATCCCCCCCTCCCTCCTCCGGCCCCCATTCATCCTCCCATGCAAACATCACCATCACGCATTACCACCCTCACCAAACTTTGAATGTACTGACCAGATCGATGGAACTTCGATGCTTGTAAAAGGTATCTTAAGGGACTACGCCTGAAATTTAAGGAATATTGTGTTTCAAGTGCTGAATGTCGTTTAGACATAACTGCTTCCGACGTGCAAAACAGCTCTGTGGGAATGAAAGTCCTAAATATTGAAATTGATGGTTTTACCTTTCCTCATTCCATCGTTGTTGTGAAGAAAAAAATCACGCTGGAAAATCTGTTATTTGTCCATGATTTTTTGTTTTATTTTGTTCAGAAACGGCATTTCCCTCCTTTCTCAGAGTAATTCCACAACTTTCAATGGCACTACCTAATTTTTAAGAGGACACTCATGTTCATGAACACATTCTGACCCTTTTCACCCTCCCACCCCATTCCCTCTCCTGTCACAACCCACCTCAACCACACAGTATCGTCTTTGCGAGACAGAGGAGCTGACCACGACATTACCATCGCGAAAAAACATGCCACCCGTTCGTAGCCATCATATCGACCCTCACTCTCTTTTCTGGACTTGGACGATGTCTTGCCAAAATTTAGCTTGACGGCGATTCCTCCCATCAGCGACCTCCTATGTGATGTTTCTGCATCGACTGCAGATGTTACGGCTTTAATCTGAACAGATCTAAAGGATAAATGCCAGGTACATCTCAGCATCACATAACCTTCCATAAGTAAGTATTGAAGTCCGAGATATTTTATCACAACCATTAGCCTTTTAGAGTGGCTATATTTGGAGGAATATTTTAATGATTACCCGACCATACTGCCATCTGAAGAGCGTCCCATAGGAAGTACTAACCTGATTCAGCACTCCATTTCCCTCGAGCCTAATGCTAAACTTATCTACATCCCTTCCCTTAAAATCCTGCATTCAAAGCGGAAGGCTCTCGAAAGTGAAGTGTAGGGAATGCTGGACATGAACTTAATTAACCCAAGTAATTTGCCCTTGGGCAGATCCTCATCTCCAAATGAGTCTTTCAGACCTGTGGTGGATTACCATTGGCTTAATGCAGTAACCATGCTTATTCCGATATCCAATTTCTGTTGCAGGACACATTTCCAGAAATCCACTCCTAGAATAGTCAGCCACGTACTGCATTTTTAACTCACACGGGTCACTGTTTGTATGAGTAACAACCAGGTTATGGTTTACCTGGATGACATCTAATTCATGGTCCCATATGATGAATTAAAGAGAGAAGAAAAATTTGACGAATACCTCGTAACACGCTACAACAAGGAGATCAGTCTTGAAAATGCATATGCACTTGACAGAGCTCACAAGGCTATAAGAGTGCACAAGGATAGGCAACCACTCAACCACATCTGAATAATATGGAAAGTAGAGCAACCACCTCCCAGTTCATACCACTTCTTTGGAAAATACATGCCCGTCAGCCACATGCGGCTGTAGAGGGCATCCCATGTGATCTGCTGTAACTGCATGGGAAGTGGCCATGCAGTTACTGCAAAGGTAAAGCACGATGTACATGTGGAGAAGAACATAATGCTTGGGAGTATCCTCGCAATGCTGCAGGACAAGAGAGTACTACTGATGCACTAGCCTTAGTCCCATCATGCTTCAGGTGTGGGATGACAGGTGTCTGGCACTGGGGGTGCTCAGACCTCCCTGCCCTGGCCCCTCCCTCTCCACCCCCTTTGGTACCAGCACCGACTGCAAGTGACCAGCACGACCCTCCCAACCCGCGGCCAACGTGCCGGGAGAGCGCCTGACCGAGCCCTGTGTGACGTCACCAGCCGCAGAGATTTCCCGCAGCTGCCGGCAAGTGAAGGAGCAGAGGCCACCGAACTATGCGACAAGGTTGCGCAGCTGGAGGAGAAGGAGAACAAAAGGATGTTGATCATGACCATGCTCCCCCTCCCTCCCTGGGTGCCAGATGAGGCAGCCATCCCTCACCCTCAGGCAGCTGACCAAGGCGATGTAAATAAGTTTGAACTTTTAAGGGAAATGAAAGCTCTGAAATAACAAAACAATAACTGTAATGAAATGACAACACTGAGACAGGACATGGACAAAAATAAAAGCCACTGTCATTGTCGAGATACTAGTGTTAGCATTAGTGCTAAAAGAACGAACGAGGAGACCACCAGTGCTGATAACCAGAGTGTGGATGTGTCAGTGCTGACAGCAGCGACGAACAATATCAGAATCCCTGTGACATCAAGTCCAGTGACGCAACCAGCCCCTCAGGTGCATCTGAGAAGTGGAACAAAGCTTAGACCAAATGTTTGAAATGGTTAAAAGTACTTTAAAGTTTATGACTATCATCTGTAATGAAATCCATAATCATAAAGTTATATGCTTCTTGTGTGAATCTATACTTCGTAATATTAGAGGAGCATCACTTCAAGGCACGGGTCTATGATTGGTAGAACACTTATGAAATAACAAATTTCTCTCAGGGTCTAATCAAAGTTGACACTGACTACTATAACACATGGGTCTGGTCACGAAAACTCTCGAAGAAAAAGAGGCCCCAGACCTCCCATGCACCGAGATGGATCAGTGACCCAATTCTGGCCAAGGAACATTAACGGGTTCAGGAGCTTGCTGTTACAAATATATGATGTCAAATAATCTTCTGCAGTTTCTTAAAGCGACAAGAAATTCAGCGAATGAAAAACTGGACATTCGAATTGAATTGATTTATATAAATGACATTGAGCTAGATCTTAGCCACCAGTACAAATGCCTCGGGGTGATTGTCAATGTAACAGAGTTCATCAGAAACCTGAAGAAAAGGCTGTGGGAGCAGCTGAAGCCCTTTAGGCAAAGACCATGGTGTCAATGTCAATATTTACTTGTCATACATACGGTCAGTTACATATTATTATGCATTGCACCTAATTTTGTTCAAGGAATAAGAGGTGACTAGTATAGAAATTGTACAAATGACATGAGGATCCTTCTTGGTGCCCCTAGAGCAACAAGGATTGTGAATATAAGAAGAAAACTTAATTTACCTTTTGTTTATGAAATAAATATTTATACATATATACCACATTTAGTGTCAAATCAATTAAAGAACCCCTCCAGTGTACAGAATTCCAAAGATAACTATAACATAGAATAGAGGAGCTAACCGATTCATACTAAAACCCATGGGTACAAGTAACATGTAAACACTTAGCCAGCTGAACATGCCCATAAGTATGACGTTTTGTTCCACCGTGGAAAATGTCAGACCTAAATGTATATTATACAACCGCCCCCCAAAAAAGACTGTCCCTGCTATACTTAAGTAGTATGCACTTGCAGTTATAAATGAGAATCTAGAAACTCTGTCCATTGCATATGAATGCTATAGTGACGGATCCTTGTAGTCTGGGAGCACAGCAGACTAAAAAAAAAAAAAAAAAAAAAATATGCTTGCTTCCTAACACTGTGTATGTCATCTCAGATACTTGTTCTGTTGCTCCTGGCACTGGTGTCACCCTTGCTCGCCGGCTCGTTACGTCTACCTGAAAGGTTACATGCTGTGCCCGATGCATTGGTCAAGCACCTAAGCACAGTGTTCCCAATTGCTAATAATATTGAAGTTAGGGTCTCTCTTCGCCCCCTCTCTAATATGTCTAGTCTAGCTATCTACCACTTGACGGGATAATTAGACTCCGTGAAGTAAATGTTCACGATAGTTTATCACACAAGGATTTTTTTTCTTCTCGACATTTACCATACAACGGCTCGTCGTTTTGGAGACGACGTAAGGGGAAGGTCGCACATTCGTTTTTCGGTGCCGTAGACGACGACACTAACATCTAAAATTTCCGAGTACAAATCGGCCTTGTTTACATAAGCAAACGATTTGATATCTCTAACAACCCAATTAAAGTTATTTCCGATAGCGTTCACCAGCTTCGGCTTCCTCATCATTCATACACTGGACATTCTAACCATTCCACTAAGCTTGCATTTAATGTCAATTCTTATCAGGTAACAGTGAACACTATTACACAATATGCTAATTTCTTCATCACTGAAACCATCGCGGCCTTAAAGGGATCGTTTCCCCCAGCCTCACATCCCCCTAGGACATCAACCCCATCCTCCAGCAGGCCATCTCCCATAACCTTAGTCCTCTATTCATCCTTAAACAACGTGTTCCCTTATATTCTTCTCTTAAGTCCTTCCTCACAATTTCCAGCCTGTCTGTCTCAATTCTTATGACATGTCTTACTTCCTTCAATGCTTAGTACATTCACATTTTTTACTCTGTAGTTTCAACATTCACTTATTCTCAGGTCATCTCAAGGTCACTCTTTCACCAAGACCCACCTTGCACACGGGCATTACCTTGAATGTTCGTCTGCAATTGACGTCCATTGGCACTTTTCAGAAATGACATCATCACCAGTCACAACATCCTTAATCAGTGCTCATTTGATAGTATCATGTCACAAGCACATCCACTCCTTCTATCGTTCAATGACATTTTGTCCTTTACTTCTTCCAACCTCTAGCGCCACAGTCAAGTGCAATGAGCACTGACCAGACCCAGTACTTACTGGCACCTATGTTCTCCCTACTTCCTGTGAGATCACAACAACGTCGTCATTCGTCCAGTCGTCTCATTCTTACATAACCGTTATATTTGTTCATGGCCTTAACATTAGCCCTATGTTATTGGATTTATTGGTTATTGTTTTTTAATGT
>NC_061830.1:22249823-22252323 GCF_019202785.1 Penaeus chinensis
TATATATATATATATATATATGTGTATATATATAATGTAAATATATATTATTATTATTATATATATATATATATATATATATATATATATATGTATACACACACACACACACACACACACACACACATATATATATATATATATATATATATATATATACATGTATATGTATATACATATATATATACACATATACATGGATATATATACATATGTACACACACACATACACACACACACACATATATATATATATATATATATATATATATATGTATATATATATGTATATATATAATGTAAATATATATTATATATATATATATATATATATATATATATATATATATATATATATATATATATATATGTATACACACACACACACACACACACACATATATATATATATATATATATATATACATGTATATATATATACATATATATATACATATATACATATATATTTGTACATACATATATATACATATACATATACATATGCATGCACAGTGGTATGTACATACACTCCTCGTTCCATCCACGCTTTGTGAAGAGAGGTGTGGCCACCTCGCTGTTTCTCCGCGCCCTCCGCATCTGTGAACACCCTAGTACCTGGATGGAGAGATTGATTTCCTTCGTCATCCATTCTCCTAACTAGGCTATCCTCGACATTTTCTCGACGTCGCGTCATCCAGAGCGCGACGTACCATCTACCACGGTTCCTCCCCTAAAGAGACTCCTCATCTGCCATTCCTCAGCCTGCCCTACACCGAGGAGATCTACTCTCTGCGTCGCCCTTCTCTCCCTTCCAAATGCAGGCTTAACTTTCGCCACTTGGTCCGCACTAGTCCTCCCTCTACCTCGAAGGTTAGCACCTATATTGTTCTCTGTGCCTCTCGTGATAAGCAGTGCTTTGGCGAGACAGGCACCAGTCTAAGCGTCTGTCTCAACATAAGTACGCTGCATCCAGGAGACAACAACAACGCCATCAGTGGGACACAGACTATCAGATGGATTGGTCAGCCGCGCGAATCGTCTCCCTTTCCCCCTGATGTTCACATTCGCAGACTGGTGGAATCCTCCTTAATCAAGCTGCTGCCTAATTTCAACTTGAACAGCAGCTTTTTTCCCTGCCGATAGTCTCCTCGCTTCCCACATCTTCCGCCTTCTTCCTTATGCAGGCCACCTTTTGCATAGACCGCCTGATCCTTCGACTTGATCTGCCCTACCTTCGCATACATCACCTGTCCTCCCCTGCTCCGCGTTGTTGTTGTTGTTTATGATTTGCGAAGTTCAAGCATCGCCCGGGCCTTCTATCCGCGTTGCCTCTCCTTTCTCTCTTTTATACTCTCTCCTCTCCCCTTCTCCCTTCAGACCTGACGATGGAGTCCAAGAGGATTGCTAAACTGTCTTCATTTTTAATAAATCTGTGCATTGTTTTTTTCGATATATTATTATTATATATACATTCATGTATATATACATATCCATATACATACATATGTGTGAGTGTGTATGTGTGGGTGTACATACACATACATACATACACATATATATACACATATATATATATACATACATATACATGCGCCCCTCGTCACGGTGGCCGAGTGGGTTAAGGCGCCTGTTCGAAGCCGCAACCGCGGGGCCGAATGCGCGGTTGCGGGTTCGAATCCCCCCGCCATAAATGACTTAAAAGAAGTTGACTGCTGCGATGGTCCAGTGGTTAGAACACTGGCCTCGTGGTTCCGAGTTCAATTCCCCGTCGCGGCGGTCGTAAAACGGCCTGCGCTCTGACTGCTGGCTCGAGCCCGAGAACAACGAAATGTTGCCTTGGGAAGTCGGGCGCAGGTGTTATAGGGGAAGTCGCCGCCGTGGCACAACCGCGGTTGATAGGAAGGACATCCAATCAGGCAAGGATGACACTGCCATATGATCTCTCAATAGTGAATTGAGAGAGGCCTATGTCCTGCAGTGGAATGAATGGCTGTTAAAAAAAAATAAAAAAATAAAATACGTGCACACACCCACCCACTCACACACACACACACACACACACACACACACACACACACACATACACACACACACACACACACACACACATACACACACGCATACATAAAGTATGTATGTATATTATGTATATATACATATATACATGCATATCTATACATGGATATATGTATGTATATATATTGTCCATCTATTCATCTATATATGTATATATACATATATATATATATGTATGTATGTGTGTATGCACACACACACACACACACACAAGCGCGCGCGCGCACACAAATATGTATATATATATACCTATACGCATATACACATGTACATACATTTTTTTTTTTCAACAGCCATTCATTCCACTGCAGGACATATATATGTGCATATATATGCATATATATATGTATATATGCATATATGTATATGTATGTGTGTGTGTGTACACACACATATATACATATACATGTATACACATATA
>NC_061830.1:22264823-22272323 GCF_019202785.1 Penaeus chinensis
TATATATCATATATATATTATATTATATATATAGCATATATATATCATATGTATATATATATCATATACATATATATCATATATATCATATATATCATATATAGATATATATCATATATATCATATATATATCATATATAGATATATATCATATATATATTTGATATATATGATATATATATGATATATTTATCATATATATATCATATAGATATATATCATATATATATCATATATAAATATATATCACATATAAATGATATATATATGATATATATAGCATATATATATATATCATATGAATATATATCATATATATCTTATATATATCACATATATATGATATATATAATATATATATATATCATATATATATTATGAATATATATCATATATATCATATATGTGTATCATATATATATCATATATATCATATATATATATCATATATATATCATATAATCATATATATATTTTAAACATATATATATCACATATATGTCATATATTTATATCATATATATATATATTGTAGCGGGGCGTAGACCAAGTAGATTTTCATGTGTCTGGTTGAGTTCGGACTCGACTGAGAATAAACAAAAACAATTATTCAGGAAAAGATTCGTCTGCAGTGAACAGATGTAAGGTTCTAGGCCTACGGCACACTGCCACCACCCGATTAGTAGGTTCTGGAACCGTGTGTGTTGTGTATGGGGGTGTGAACGTTGTATGAGAGGAGGGTGGAAGGAAAATACAGAATGTGTGTGCTGAATGTTGGATGTGTAAGTGTGTAAATGTGAAAAGGGAGATAGCGTAGGCTGAGCGTCTGCGTGGACGTGTATGGAAGAAAAAGCAAGATCATAGAATTCTTCCTCTTCCCTTCGGTTTGAGCATCCACCTGCTGGAAGTGGGAACCCAGGTGTAGCAAAGTTATGATCTATTCTAGAATATCTGCTTAATATACTCTGATTCATCTAGCCTTTTAACAGTCTTTCAGGGTTGCGAGATAGAGTAACCAGCAACGTGTTGTTTAAGAGACCCAAGTCCAAGAACGTTAAGCATTCAGCTTTAGTCAGAACCAGAACTTAAGGGGTCACAGATGTCATTTGTTCTTCTGACTGGGACTGAGTGAAAGTTCTATAGTGGTATGATATTTATTGAGCAAGTTGCACTCATTAGCAAAGGTTTACAAAAATCCAGTCACGGGATTTTTTTGTATAGATGCGTACATCACCAATTTAATCACAGCGGGGGTGATGCACGTGGAAAACAACACCAATGTAATAAAAAATAACCCCTAAGTTGGCGTCCCAACTCCATAAGTTTTTAAGCAGAGTATTAGCACGAAAAAATACACCAAACCTTAATTTAAACAAGTTAATCTCCAACCCAGAATGGAGATCAACTAAAAAATATATTGCTGAGGAACTCTGAACAAAAACACTTGTGTAGATAACGAAAGAAAAACGTGGTGTAAGAAACAATTTAGCGTCGGAATCCAAGTAAAAAAAATAGATCATGAAGACTGCCTGAACACCCACAAGGTCAGGCAGGAATCGACCAAGACAAAGTAAAAAGCTAAAATGGCCCTGGAAATATGGGCAAAATTGTGGAAGCTCTTTCTCCCAGGAGGTACGAATCCTTAAGCTGGGGAGGAAAACACACAAAAAAAAACAAACATAAAAACAACAACAACAACAAAAACTAAGTAATAACATGAAATGGCACACTGGAGGTACGGATCCCAAGCAGTGTCCCTTCTATGTGAGTGGCCCTAACATAGAGCTGCATTGGGATTTCGTGAAAGAGAGTGCACCCTGCAGATGGTAATGCAGCATGTCACACGCCAAAGTCCAACAAAGACCAGGTGTCTCCTACACACAACCATAAGATAGTACTTAACTTGCGAAAACACGAATTCGTCACCCCTGGCACGAAGCGAGGTAAATCCAAAGTCGAGCACAATTAACACCAAGAGCGGAACCACTGTAAACTTTAGAAGACAGGACCGAACTGTCTTCCCCTCTTTCTTTCTTTCTTTGTTGGATTTCTTGGCTATCAACCGGCAGCATGTGGACAAGGTTATTAAACCAATGGATCTATTTATTCTATCAATCTATATAAGGTCATAAAGTTTTGTTTCCCTTAAAAAAGTGATTACTTTACTTATTTTTTCATCATTTGATAGTATATTTGATAATGTGAAATCTTTATTTTTTGTCGGAAACAATTTTTCAGTTTGTGTCTATTGTTGCTGTATTGGTTGCATGTTATAATGATGTGTTATATGGTAAGGTTATTGTTGCAAAGTGGGCATTGTGGAAGGAATATTTTTCAATATAGGGAGTGAGGTGAGTGAGTCTTGTAGCGTTGACCCTAAGGCGGGCCAACACCACCTCCTCCCTTCTTTCTTTCCTGTGGGATGTGTCCCACAGGTCTATTGTTTGTCTGATTATATTTGTGAGTTGGAGGTTGGTCCACTCACTTTGCCACAGATGTATTTTTGCTTTTATAAGAGACACATAACACACGACATCTGTACGAACTATGGTAATGTCCAGATCGCCAGTTGACCCGGCTAGTTTGTCAGCCTGTTCATTGCCATGGATACCAGAGTGGCCTGGTACCCATATTAGCTTGATTGATTTGTTGGCACCATGTAACTTACGAATGATATTACCCAGCAGTTCATTATTAGTGGTTTCAAAGGATTTAATAGCTTTAAGTGAACTTAATGAATCTGAAAAAATCAATGGCTTTGTCAATGGCAAAAAGTTCAACAAGAAAAATCGATGTATGATTCGGCAGTCTGAACTTTTGTTCACATTCAGTCGACCAAACACCCGCACCCATACACTCATCTGTCTTGGAGCCGTCGGTATATATATGAAAAAAATGAGATGTTTAATAAGGATCTCTCTGAACCTCTGGCGTACCTCCACCTCCGACGCCATGGCCTTGGCTGATGGAAGCCAGGCTTCCATGATAGAAAAATTGGGGGTTTCCCATGGCGCTATGTTTGATTGAACCAGGGTATCGATGGTAGAGAGATCTATACCGACTTTCTCGACGAGGTCGTGGAGTCGCGTGGTAAAAGGCCTAATGCCTCCATTGCCATTAGGGTGCTTCGGGTCTCGAGCCACCTTTGCGGCATAGGTCAATGCTAACTGGCCGCGTCTGAGTCGGAGGGGAGGTACTCCTGACTCCACCTCAAGACGCTCGATCCGAGTGCATTTCAGGGCTCCAACACACACGCAAACAAGCATTCTGCACAGCATCCAAACCTTTCAAACTTGTTCTCGATGCCGAACCATACACGATTGACCCATAATCTACTTTAGACCTAATCAGGGCTTTAGATATCATTAGCAAAGACTGTCTATCAGCTCCCCATTTATAACCAGAAACGCACTTTAATAAATTTAGTGCTCTTTGACATTTATTCTTTAACTGACCAATGTGGTCTTTCCAATTGAGTCTACTATCAAAGAGTAGACCAACTTCCCCTCACAAAGCCATGGGTATTTATACCCGAAAAAGACCCCCCAGGCCATGCCCTAAGTATGGCGCGAAAAGAAGATAAGCAAAGTATCGGAAGACCAACCCGATAGTTCGGTAATCCACACAATCCAAAGGACCCGAACAACCATGAAAAGAGAGAGGGAGAGAAAAAAAAAAATATGTAACGACCATTACTCTCTTCTGGGGTTATATTGACAGTTTGGAAGCGTCGCCGAAGAGATAGAATATTTTTTAAAAATAAATAAAGGAAAGGATACCTAGAAAAACTGGCAATGCACAATTTACGCGAAAACTGTGCATTTTTACGGTATCGGACTTAGAAAATAAGTAAATCTTTATTTTTCTCGGAGACTTCAACGCCATCCAAGTAACGAGGCTTGGTTTAAAATACGTTCTTTGGTTATTTTTAAACCATGTTCATATTAGTTCTTATCACTGTCTTTGGCGGCTCGTATGGCATTAGTCATGGCTTATGAAGTCACACTCGAGTCAATTAGGCGAGGCGCAAATGGCGGGTGAAGCACCGCCTCGTAGGTGGAAGCGGAGCCGGGGACGTCTCATCCAAGTCAATGGCAGCATCGCAAAGTTCCCCACGTCCTTTGTTCCGTGGTAGAGGAGGCAGGCGTGTGGCATGGTAAAGATCCGGCCTCAACCACTTGGCGCCCGAGGACGATGTCAGTCCTGGCGAGATCGGCCTTAGAGTCTGCGAGTGCGCAGCCGTACACTACATATATATCATATATCATATATATATATATGTATCATATATATATCACATATATATCACATATATATATCATATATAAATCATATATATATCATATATATCATATTTATATCATATATATATCATATGTATCATATATATATATATCATATATATATCATATATTTACATATATATATCATATATATATATCTTATATATATCATATATGTATATATTATATATATCATATATATATATATATCTTATATATATCATATATATATCATATATATATCATATATATATATGTGATATAAATCATATATATGATATATATTATATATATATGTCATATATATATCATATATATATGATTAATGGTTAATGGTTAAAGGCAAAATAAATGTGCTAGACATCTAAGGTTATGTAGCACTATAATTAATGTTAGTGAAGGGTGTTTGGGTTAGTGATTAGTTGTTAAAGCTGGGTTAAGGGATTGTTGAGTGAATGGGTTAGGGTCGGATGAGGTAATGTAAAGGATTAGATCAAGTGAAGGATATATATGCGTTTGAGGAAGGAAAAAAGGTTGTCAAAGCAGAAAGTGTGAGATTCTGTAAGGATGTCTGATAAGTTGGGATGTCTATGTAGGGAGGATAGGTGGGAGAAAGTAGAGGTACAGGCTGCTTCAAAACGTGGGCATGACAATAGAATATGTGGGACTGAAAGAGGAACATTACATAAGGGACATAGGTGTGGATCAGATTGTGACATTAGATAGGAGTGTGTTAGACAGGTGTGGCCAATGCGTAAGCGGGCGAGAGCCGTCTCCCAACGTCTGTTCCGATGGAATGGAGCTTACCAGGAGATTGACAGTTTTACAGTATGTAATTTATAAGTGTGGAGACTTGACCAAAATGATTGCCATCGATTATACAAGAAGGTCTTAAAGTGTGGGTAATAATCCGTGGCTTGGAAATGTGAGAAACGTGGTTGGTTTGATGTGGACATAGCAGCATAGCGTGCTAGAGTATCTGCCTGTTCATTGCCGGGGATTCCAACATGGCTGGGTACCCAGCAAAATTTTATTGTTTTATGACGTGTGGACAGGTAGAACAACCAGTTCTGGATCTTACAAACAAGGGGGTTGGTCGTGTGTATTGACTTTATGAGGGTTAATGAGTTACGGGAGTCAGTAAAAATTGTATAAGAGGAAGAGGGTAGTGAGTATATGTGTTTTAAGGCAAAAAGGAGAGCATACAGTTCTGTAGTAAGGACACTGGATTCAGGAGGGAGGTGGTATTTGAAAGTACGAGTTGGGAAGATTACTGCAAAACCAGCACCGGAGGTGGTTTTGGAGCCGTCAGTGTAGACGGGAATACTGGAGGAATGAGTGGAGGCATGGTCAAGGAAATGGGTGAGAAGGACAGTAGGAGGAATATTTGATTTTGGTGGGTCAGGGTAGACAGAGGAGCAAATATGGGGGCAAGGTATAAGCCATTGAGGGACTGAATGGACAGAGAACGGGAGGGGTCGGAGATGGGGAAAAGGGGAATGGGAGAGGAGGGTATCCATGCGAGTGGAGAAAGGAGTAGGTTAACGTGGAGAAGAAGCAAATGTAGGAAGTAGGGATCGTGGGATAGTTAGTTTAGAGAGGGGAAGTTGGTGGAATCGAGCATAACATTGGAGAGAGAGAAGGGAACAGCGTCGAGAGAGAGATGGTATGCCTGATTCAGTGTACAGGCTCTCAACTGGAGAGGAGCGGAAGGCACCTACGGCTAAGCAAAGACCACAGTGGTGAATTGTATCAAGATGAGCAAGGAGAGAAGTTGAGGCAGAGGAGTAGATATGGCATCCATATTCTAGAGTGGAGAGGATTAAGGTGACATGAAGATGAAGGAGAGTTTTTCAATCTGAACCCCAGGATAAATGGGATAGGGTTTGTAAAATTCGGAGACGGCGGCGAGCTTTTTCTTTGATTTAAAGAATATGGTGTCGCCAGGATAGTTTGGAGTAAAAAATGACGCCTAGGAATTTACCAGAGGAACGGTGTTGGAGTGGAGTGTCATATAAGAAGAGTGAAGGTAGAGGACCTACACGTGTGCGAGAGAAAAGAATGGAGAAAGATTTGGAGGTAGAAAAGCGGAAGCCATGGTTTGTGGCCCAGGAGGAAACTGATGATATTGCAGATTGAAGAAATTGGTAGAGATTTGGTATGGATGTGCCAGAGGCATAGATGGTCAAATCCTCAACATATAGTGATGACCGGGCTCCTGGTGATAGAACTGAGGCAATGTCATTTACAGCAAGAAGGAATAAGGTGGTACTAAGCACACTGCCTTGAGGGACACCTTCAATTTGAGGAAAGAAAGATGATGTGGCAGAGGCAATTTTGACCTGGAAAGTGCGTTGGGAGAGGAAAGACTTTATGAAGACACCCATGTTTCCACGTAGAGAGGACAATTGTTGAAGAATATGGTATCTCCATGTCGTATCATATGCTTTTTCTAGGTCAGGAAACATAGCTAGTACGGATTCATGGCGTGCAAATGCGGATGTAATATATGTCTCAAAATGAGCAAGGTCTTCGGACACGGTGAAAACCAAACTGGGAAGGAGAGATAAGATTGTGGGATTCAAGATACCACATCAAGCGGAAGTTAACCATTCGCTCTAGTAGTTTGCATAAGCAGCTAGTTAGTGCGATGGGGCGATAGTCTTGAGGGAGGGTACCCGATTTATTGGGTTTCAGGAAAGGGAGGATAAGAGCTTCTCGCCAATGAGAAGGAAAATTTCCTGATGTCCATATGAGGTTGTAAGTTGTTAATAGGAAGGATAATGAGGAAGATGGGAGTTGTCGGAGCATACGGTAGTGAATACCGTCAGGGCCTTTATGAGTGTTGCGGCATGATTTTAGGGCAGCACTGAGTTCAGAGGAAGAAAAGGGAGCATTATAGGACTCAGCAGAGGATAGGGTGAAGATAATGGGGGTACGTTCCCTGATGGTTTTAATAGAAGAGAAGTGTGGAGAAAGGTGAGAGCCACTACTGACCTGGCTGAAATAATCACCCAGTTCATTAGCGACTTCGGGAGGATCAGAGATGAGGGTATCTCGAATATGGAGGACGGGGGCTGGATGGGGGGGATGTTTGCCTGGTAGTTTATGGATCCGGTGCCAAACATTTGAGATAGATGTAGAGGATGTAATTGAGGAAACATTATTTCGCCAGCTATTTATTTTACTATTTCGGATTGTACGACGAAAACAGGCA
>NC_061830.1:22277323-22294823 GCF_019202785.1 Penaeus chinensis
TATTCTTATAAGACATCATTTAGTCTCATTTCTCTATTTGCATCTGCTTGTTTTGCTTTGCTTTCTACTAATCGTATTTTACTATTTGAGCCTTGCTGACTTCGGCCACGCCGTCTTTAACTTGAGACCAAGTGTTATCTTGATCTCACTAAGATCAACTTCTAACAACCTCTTAATGGACAGTCAACAAGGACGAAGTTAGAACTCTAGTATTCTTATGTCTCATATATGCAAATTTAACCCTTTATTCCGAAGATTAGTTTTGTTTCGGTTTTATTTTCGAATAAATTATCCATTCCATTTGTTTTGCCCATGATTTATTTCATAGTTATCAATCTTGTTTCGAATATCTTAGCTGAACAAGTGTTGAACTTCATCTCACACGATGTGATTTTATTTATCTTACCATATTGGCTGTCGCTATACTTTTATACTTATTTCATTGTCATTTTTTGTTTTTACATAATTTAATTTACACAAGTAAATTAATACTGCGGCGCGACGCCTTCAATCTAATACACACACACACACACGCACACACACACACATATATATATATATATATATATATATATTTATATATATACACACATATATTCTAGATATAGCTAAGGAACGAAGATAAAGGTTATACTTTAACCCACTTATGCAGCTCCAAGGAGTAAAGCTTCCCTAGTTTGCCTTTCATTTCCATATTAAGTTTAATCCCAGCTTTATACAGCTTGTTGCACCTGCAACTTACATCCTTAATTTTGCAATAAATGAATGGTATCAAAATAATGAACCGCAAATTATTGGGTCTATATCTCTATTTACACACCCC
Source organism: Penaeus chinensis (assembly GCF_019202785.1). Classification (NCBI taxonomy): domain Eukaryota; kingdom Metazoa; phylum Arthropoda; class Malacostraca; order Decapoda; family Penaeidae; genus Penaeus; species Penaeus chinensis. The sequence goes on from NC_061830.1 coordinate 22,278,147, forward strand.
AGCGTGACCAACTCAGCTATGGCATCAAAACTGCCATTTGCTATCGCTCGTTTAACCTGTAGAGTTCATCTACCTAGCTTGCAAATTGCATATTCTTTCTGTCAGAGATAGTCTCGAGCTTGGTCATTTACGGCCGTGCTTATGTTGGTATTTCCCAATTAAGTGAAATTCAGTGACGCAATGTGGAGTTAGGAAACACAGTCAGTTTATTCTTATTAATTAATTTTCATTTACACTTGATTTCGGCCAAAGCTCATTAGAAGAAGAGATCCATCTTACAACGGGGTAAATGACCTTACTAAAGGAATATAGCCTGCCTATCACAATATGAATTATTCTCCTGTAGACATTATCTTTTAGGTAAACCCGAGATACCCCTGAAATATTCGAAGGTCATATCCTTCTCATTATGCATGGTTACGAGAATAACGCTTACGAGATTATTACTTACACGCATTATCATTTGAAATTACTACATATTGAATATATATCACTCTCTTATTACCGACCACTGACACTCATCCACCTTTTGTTTGCTCCAGTCTTAGCCACCAAGGCTGTGTTTACTGTGGAAAGCCCCGATAAGACGAGAATTGATTTATGCAAGCAGGAATAAACATTTAATTTGTTCTATTAATTTCACAATTATAATTCCTTTCTGTTGCTTCTGCTTACTGCAGAACTCCCAGTAAGACGAGATTCGGAGTATGCAACCAGACACATATCGCAGTTCGGTTACTCACTCACGGTCATTAATTTTCATATTATCAACCAAGAATAATTTCTTTGAATATCTTTGAATACAAGTAGCATGATATATCATAAAACTTATCACTCCACAAATCCCATATCTTACTATTAATAATATTCCTCGAATGATTAATCATCTGGTCACTGCAGACCAGTGACCAGACTGAAAGCGTGTGCACCCATTTCATGGACCTGACTGCCAGGCTTGTCTTCAGCATTTTGTGATATAGAATTATTCTTGATTGCTCACTAATTTTATGATATATGGTTATATTAATAGCTTACTCATATAATTATGGCTCTATATTTAGCTCCTCACTTAAAATCTCATTTTATTGTGAAATATTGATAAATGTAGTCAGTTATGAAATGATACATAACCTCATTTTTTACTGACATTGGCTATTTCTTTGTTTATATGAACAATCACACCCGTGATCTTTTGTTCTCTGTTCGGCTGATCATTACAAGTAGGATATAAGAAATAATCTTACTGTTTGCATTTATTGTCTCCGAAATTTACAAATCACACACGCGATGGGGGAGGGGGGGGGGCCACTAGTAATACAGGGAGTTTAACACTAGTAACACGGAGGGGGGAGTGAAACACACTAGTAACACGGGGGGGTGAAACACTAGTAACACGGGGGGTTAAACACAGTAGTAACACGGGGGAGGGGCTGAAACACATTAGTAACACGGGGGGGTGAAACACTAGTAACACGAGGGGTGAAACACACTAGTAACACGGGCGGAGTGAAACACACTAGTAACACGAGGAGGGGGTGAAACACACTAGTAACACAGGGGGAGTGAAACACACTAGTAACACGGGGGTGAAACACACTAGTAACACGGGGGTGAAACACACTAGTAACAAGGGGGTGAAACACACTAGTAACACGGGGGTGAAACATACTAGTAACACGGGGGTGAAACACTAGTAACACGGGGGTGAAACACTAGTAACACGAGGGTGAAACACTAGTAACACGGGGGTGAAACACTAGTAACACAGGAGGTGAAACACTAGTAACACGGGGGTGAAACACTAGTAACTCGGGGGGTGAAATACACTAGTAACACGGGGGGATGAAACACACTAGTAACACGGGGAGTGAAACACTAGAAACACGGGAGTGAAACACACTAGTAATACGGGGGTGAAACACACAAGTAACACGGGGGCGAAACACTAGTAACACGTGGGTGAAACACACTAGTAACACTGTAAAGGGTATTTAAATGACACCTTAAACATATGGTTTAGCAGGGGTAGTGAAACGGACGGTTGGCTTAACCTCTTTTATTGAGAAGTGTAAGCAACACAGATATTCACACGGATACAAGTCTTCGTAAAGCTAAGTGCTTGGTCTGCCCGGAGGGCGGACCCGGCCAGCCTGACCCGCAGCAATAGGCAAGACTCTCTGAAAGGACTGAGACTGACCTGGGTCATCCTGAGCCTTAAGTACTGGTGTGGGGGGGTGGGGCACGCTGGGGCGCCTGCGGTGAAGCCACGCGTATACGTGCTTTTGTACACCACGTGGAAGTTATTTATACATACTTATAAACACTAGGGGGAGTGAAACACACTAGTAACACGGGGGTGAAACACACGTAACACGGGGGTGAAACACACTAGTAACAAGGGGATGAAACACCTGTAACACGGGGGTGAAACACTGGTAACACGGGGGTGAAGCACACTAGTAACACGGGGGGGGGAGTGAAACACACTAGCAATACGGAGGGGGAAACACTTGTAACACGGGGAGTGAAACACACTAGTAACACGGGGGGGGTGAAACATACTAGTAACACGGGGGGTGAAACACACTAGTAACACGGGGGTGAGACACACTAGTAACACGGGGGGTGAAACCCACTAGTAACACGGGGGTGAAACACTGGTAACACGGGGGAGAAAATACTAGTAACACGGGGGGTGAAACACACTAGTAATACGGAGGGGGAAACACTTGTAACACGGGGAGTGAAACACACTAGTAACACGGGGGGGTGGTGAAACACACTAGTAACACGGGGGTGTGAAACACACTAGTAACACGGGGGTGAGACACACTAGTAACACGGGGGGTGAAACCCACTAGTAACACGGGAGTGAAACACTGGTAACACGGGGGTGAAAATACTAGTAACACGGGGGGTGAAACACACTAGTAACACGGGGGGGGGCTGAAACACACTAGTAACACGGGGAGGACACTGGTAACACTGGGGGGGGGGGTTAAACACAATAGTAACACAGGGGTGAAACACACTAGTAACACGGGGGGAAACACTTGTAACACGGGGGGGGGGTGATACACACTAGTAACACGGGGGGACTGCAACACTAGTAACACGGGGGGACCACACAAGTAACACGGGGGGAGTGAAACACACTAGTAGCACGGGGAGGGGAGTGAAACACTTGTAACACGGGGGGGGGGGTGAAACACTAGTAACACTGAGGGGGGGGGGTGAAACACACTAGTAACACAGGGGGACTGCAACACTAGTAACACGGGGGGAGTGTAACACACTAGTAACACGGGGGGGGGTGAAACCCACTTGTAACAAGGGGGGGGGGTGAAACCCACTAATAACACGGGGAGTGAATCACACTAGAAACACAAGGAGTGAAACACTAGAAACACGGGGGGAGTGAAACACACTAGTAACACGGGGGGAGTGAACCATACTAGAAACACGGGGGTGAAACACACTAGTAACACGGGAGGGGAGAGAAAACACTAGTAACACGGGGGGAGTGAAACACACTAGTAACACTGGGGTGTGAAACACACTAGTAAAACCGGGGGGGGGGGAGTGAAACACACCTTTAACCCAAGGGGGGGGGGTGAAACCCACTAGTAACACGGGAGTGAAACACACTAGTAACACGGGGGGGGGGGTGAAACACTAGTAACACTGAGGGGGGGTGAAACACACTAGTAACACAGGGGGACTGCAACACTAGTAACACGGGGGGAGTGTAACACACTAGTAACACGGGGGGGGTGAAACCCACTTGTAACAAGGGGGGGGGGTGAAACCCACTAATAACACGGGGAGTGAAACACACTAGAAACACAAGGAGTGAAACACTAGAAACACGGGGGGAGTGAAACACACTAGTAACACGGGAGGAGTGAACCATACTAGAAACACGGGGGTGAAACACACTAGTAACACGGGAGGGGAGAGAAAAACACTAGTAACACGGGGGGAGTGAAACACACTAGTAACACTGGGGTGTGAAACACACTAGAAAAACCGGGGGGGGGGGGGAGTGAAACACACCTTTAACCCAAGGGGGGGGGGGTGAAACACACTAGTAACACGGGAGGGGAGAGAAAAAGACTAGTAACACGGGGAGACACACTAGTAACACGGGGAGACACACTAGTAACACGGGGAGGTGAAACACACTAGTAACACGGGGGGGAGTGAAACACACTAGTAACACTGGGGTGTGAAACACACTAGTAACACGGGGAGTGAAACACTAGAAACACGGGAGTGAAACACACTAGTAATACGGGGGTGAAACACACAAGTAACACGGGGGCGAAACACTAGTAACACGTGGGTGAAACACACTAGTAACATTGTAAAGGGTATTTAAATGACACCTTAAACATATGGTTTAGCAGGGGTAGTGAAACGGACGGTTGGCTTAACCTCTTTTATTGAGAAGTGTAAGCAACACAGATATTCACACGGATACAAGTCTTCGTAAGGTTAAGTGCTTGGTCTGCCCGGAGGGCGGACCCGGCCAGCCTGACCCGCAGCGATAGGCAAGACTCTCTGAAAGGACTGAGACTGACCTGGGTCATCCTGAGCCTTAAGTACTGGTGTGGGGGCGTGGGGCACGTTGGGGCGCCTGCGGTGAAGCCACGCGTATACGTGCTTTTGTACACCACGTGGAAGCTATTTATACATACTTATAAACACTAGGGGGAGTGAAACACACTAGTAACACGGGGGTGAAACACACACGTAACACGGGGGTGAAACACACACGTAACACGGGGATGAAACACACCTGTAACACGGGGGTGACACACACACGTAACACGGGGGTGAAACACACTAGTAACACGGGGATGAAACACACCTGTAACACGGGGGTGAAACACTGGTAACACGGGGGTGAAGCACACTAGTAACACGGGGGGGGGGGAGTGAAACACACTAGCAATACGGAGGGGGAAACACTTGTAACACGGGGAGTGAAACACACTAGTAACACGGGGGGGGGGGTGAAACATACTAGTAACACGGGGGGGTGAAACACACTAGTAACACGGGGGTGAGACACACTAGTAACACGGGGGGTGAAACCCACTAGTAACACGGGGGTGAAACACTGGTAACACGGGGGAGAAAATACTAGTAACACGGGGGGTGAAACACACTAGTAATACGGAGGGGGAAACACTTGTAACACGGGGAGTGAAACACACTAGTAACACGGGGGGGGGGTGAAACACACTAGTAACACGGGGGTGTGAAACACACTAGTAACACGGGGGTGAGACACACTAGTAACAGGGGGGGTGAAACCCACTAGTAACACGGGAGTGAAACACTGGTAACACGGGGGTGAAAATACTAGTAACACGGGGGGTGAAACACACTAGTAACACGGGGGGGCTGAAACACACTAGTAACACGGGGAGGACACTGGTAACACTGGGGGGGGGGGTTAAACACAATAGTAACACGGGGGTGAAACACACTAGTAACACGGGGGGAAACACTTGTAACACGGGGGGGGGGTGAAATACACTAGTAACACGGGGGGACCACACAAGTAACACGGGGGGAGTGAAACACACTAGTAGCACGGGGAGGGGAGTGAAACACTAGTAACACGGGGGGGGGGTGAAACACTAGTAACACTGAGGGGGGGGTGAAACACACTAGTAACACAGGGGGACTGCAACACTAGTAACACGGGGGGAGTGAAAAACACAAGTAACACGGGGTAGTGAAACACACTAGTAACACGGGGGGGGGGGGGTGAAACCCACTTGTAACAAGGGGGGGGGGGTGAAACCCACTAATAACACGGGGAGTGAAACATACTAGAAACACAAGGAGTGAAACACTAGAAACACGGGGGGGAGTGAAACACACTAGTAACACGGGGGGAGTGAACCATACTAGAAACACGGGGGTGAAACACACTAGTAACACGGGAGGGGAGAGAAAAACACTAGTAACACGGGGGGAGTGAAACACACTAGTAACACTGGGGTGTGAAACACACTAGTAAAACCGGGGGGGGGGGGGAATGAAACACACCATTAACCCAAGGGGGGGGGGGGGAGTGAAACACACTAGTAACACGGGAGGGGAGAGAAAAAGACTAGTAACACGGGGAGACACACTAGTAACACGGGGAGACACACTAGTAACACGGGGAGGTGAAACACACTAGTAACACGGGGGGGAGTGAAACACACTAGTAACACTGGGGTGTGAAACACACTAGTAAAACGGGGGGGGGGGGTGAAACACACTAGTAACACTGGGGTGTGAAACACACTAGTAACACGGGGAGACACACGAGTAACACGGGGAGGTGAAACACACTAGTAACACGGGGGGGAGTGAAACACACTAGTAACACGGGGGGAGTGAAACACTAGTAACACAGGGGGGGGGGGGTGAAACACACTAGTTACACGGGGGAAGTGAAACGCACTAGTAACATGGGGGGGTGAAGCACACTAGTAACACGGGGGGTGAAACACACTTGTAACACGGGCGGGGGAGTGAAACACACTAGTAACACGGGGGGTGAAACACACTAGTAACACGGGGGGGTGAAACACATTAGTAACACGGGGGGTGAAACACACTAGTAACATGGGGGGATTGAAACACTAGTAACACGGGGGGGTGAAACACACTAGTAACACGGAGGGGGGGAGTGAAACACTAACACAGGGCAGTGAAACACACTAGAAACACGGGGGGGGGGGGTGGAAGCACACTAGTAACACGGGGGGGTAAACAAACTAGTAACACGGGGTTTGGGTGAAACACACTAGTAACCCGGGGGGGGTGGGCACTAGTAACACGGGGGATAAACGTGTGTCGAACATAGTCACGACACAACACTGCGCACTGGTGTTCCTCGGTAATGGTGCCACTATTACTGTGCCCATTCTTTCATGTGCGATTTTCTTTTCTGTGTATTTCGTTACTATTCGGTGTCACCACTAAATACATTTTTTAATGTATAGCTAAAATACCAACCTTTTTAAACATTAATTTACCCATACTGACATTCATGCTAGTTTTAGTCACTGGGTAGTTTGCCCAATTAAGATTCACGCCTCATTCATACTTCACCAAAACCTTTATTATCTTTCTTCCCATTTCCTTCCTTCCTTATTTTCTCCCCTCACACACACACACACACACACACAAACACACACACACACATATACATACATATACATATATGTTGATGTACACACGCACACACACACACGCGCGCGCCCAGACACACACACACACACACACACACACACACACACACACACACACGCATATATACGTATAAACATATATACATATATGATTATATATATATATATATATATATATAAACAAATATATACTCATACATATATGAATATATCTATATATGTATATGTATATATATGTTTATGTGTACACATGTATATATGTACATGTATTAATATTAATATATATGTATGTATATATATATATATAATGTATATTTATACATGCATGTATGTATGCACGCACACACGCACGCACACACACACACACACACACACATGTTTGTGTTCGTGTGTGTGTGTATACATACATATATTAATATTAATACATATGCACATACACACACACACACACACACACACACACGCGCGCGCGCGCGCACACACACGCACACACACACACACGCACACACATACACCCCCACCACCACATATATGTTTATATATTTATATATGTATATGTAAATATATTTATATGTATATATGTATATGAATAAATACTAATATATATGTATATATATTTACATATATGCATATATATATGTGTATGGACTGCCGCGATGATATATAATAAACTCGAGCCTTTTTATTTTGCATGAAGAAGCTGTTAACACTGTATCTGGAAGGCAGTGATTAGCCAGTCTGCCCATCGACACTACTCAATGCAGTGCTGGACAAGTCGATGAATTTTGAAAATCTCGCGACGTTTCTTTTCTTTTGAATAAATCATACTGTAAAATTAAGAGGATAATGCAGAAACAGATAACACAAATAAGAAGTAGTCTTAAGAATTGCCTTTAGAATACAAAGTCTGATTTATAAAAAAGAACCCACATTCACAATAAAAAATACAAACACACACACACACACACACACGTGTATAAGTTTGTCTCTCACTTTTTGTCCCTCCCCCCCTCTCTCTCCTTGTCTACATATCTGTTGTATATCTACTGATGCATATCTTTTTCTCTGTGTCTAGCTATCCATCCCTATGTTTCTCTCCTTTTCTTTCGTCTCCCTTCCTCCCTCCCTCTCTCTTTCCTCACCCACATACAGACCTAAAAATAAAAATAGATGAATAGAAAGAACGATATGAAATATGTAATAGTCGCACGAGCTAAACATAATATACAAGATTGAGTGTTTCCTTTCTGAAATATATGTGGGTCTCACACCTCTGCGTACATTTTATGTTGGAAAAATAAACATATTTTCCTGTTGGCAAAACCCCGGAACTCAATAGACCTTACACTAAGCTGAAATGATATACCGGAGACTTTTGTCAGGATTCGCAGAAGCGGCATCCCCTGCCTCGAATCGTCGCCGGGAAAGCAAACATATAATAGTCGAAAAGATCTGGTGCGAGTATATATATATATATATATATATATATATATATATATATACGCATACATATATACATACATATATGCATACATATTTAACCCAATGCCGTCGGGGAAAATGAACAAAAAATGGGGAAAATGCTGTGCCCATTTTCTATATTTTTTGTGAAATGTCTGCTCATAGATGGCTTTGCTAGTGCTTAGCCACAAAGGAGTCAATTAATAGACCTTGTGACCATACGTGATTTGAATTGGCGGGAAAAACGTGTTTTTTACTAGTGCTATGGATATCGATGGTGTTATTTTTATTATAAACATTATCATTATTATAATGTTTTTTAATATTAGTAACAGCAAAATAAGATAATGTAAAATATTTCGTAAATCAAAGAAAAGGGTGAACGGGCGAGACGGGCAGTACTCCTAACTGGCTCATTGGTGACTTAGTACAAGTATAGCCATCTATGTGTAAAAACAATCAAACAAGTACTAACAGTGGGCATAGCACGTGTCTACCCGTCGTACCCGTCGGCAAGGGGATATATATATATATATATATATATATATATGTATATGTGTGTGTGTGTGTATATATATATATACACACATATATACACACATTTATGTGTGTGTGAATGTATATAGGAATTTTATCGTTAAATCTAAATAGATCGCCAGTGGATAAGGTTGTAATAAATACAGTCTTGTGATTTACCGTGGAATAATGTTTTCTAATTAAACTAGTTAACCGTCTATCAAGACCAAAGCTAATTGATCCTTGATTCTTCAGTATGCTTGTAATGTAGTCAAATGTAGTAATGGGTAAATAAATAACTTTCAGAGATGCCCTTTAGGCCCTTTAGACCAAAGTGGAAATCAAATTAACTTTACAATTAGTTGTGTAAGTGGGCTTACGGAAGACCGAAGTTTCGAATGAATTTTCAATCCTGGATATAATCACACCTAAGAGAAGGAGGGAACCATTACCCTAAATATCACAAGTAAATTTAATTCTAATTTTCTAGGTACTCTTAGAATTTACAGATATAATAACATTGTGTCATCACCATATTAATAATAATGAATAATGAATCATTCAACCATTCTTCTTCATTATGACATGTGAAAAGGTTAGCTAAAGTAGGATCTTAAGGGCTGCCCATCACTACGTCTTCTATTTGCTTTTTACAATTTGTTATAAAGAAATAATAGACTGTTTTTACTAGGTGCGTCAAGTAATTTACGAAAAATAATTCTTATTTAGGCAGAAACATCATTACAGTTATCAAACAGTAAGAACATAATAAAAATAAGGGTTTCATTTAGAGGTACATTTTTTTAACAAACGTGTCACATCAAAACTTTTCTAGTGCATATTCATTAGCATTTGGGGTTTTCATTAGGTTTTGGATAAAAGTGAGTGTTTTGAATGGTATACTGGTTTATGGTTAGTTTCTTTGAGGGGACAATAAATTTGGGTATTTTTGAAAAAAACAGTTAAAATCCTAGGTCTTAATCCAGAAGGGAAAAATTGGATATTCATTGGTAATGAATTTAATCTATCCTCATTTTTTATTATCAAATATTCGGGTTTATAATTTACTTTAACAAAGTTTGATTTGTCATTCAAAATCACTATAACTTTGTTTCTATAATTTAGTTTATCATTTAACACTACTCCTTGACATTTATCCGATTTTGTAAAAACTAAATCAGCTTAAAGACTGATTTTTAATCCCATCATTTAATATTTCTTGTTGGTAAGGGTAGCAGGTTGAAAAGATTATGTTCTTTATAAAGATTTTACTGGCCGAAATACACTGGAAAGCTTATGATTAAAAAGGGATCTAATTACCTTTTTTTTTTAAAGATAAGAAAAAGTGAGTGAGATTTAGATAAGAGGGTAGGATACCCTTTAGCTAATTAACTTTTGGCTTGAAGTGGTAAGCTGACATTGGAAAAAATCAAATACTACTTTGAAAGATGGAATAATGCAATACCGCATTGATATAGGTGTATAGGTGTATCAATGCGGTAATCCTTAGACACACGTCTAAGGATTCATCGGCATTATTCAGACCTAACTGAAAAAGTATCTATCTATAAATGTCTACATCTACCTATCTATCTATCCATCAGTTTTATTTATCTGTCTGTTTTATCTACCTACAGTCTATATATCCATTACCTATCTATACATACTGTACATAAATACATATACAAACATATAGACATACGAACATGTATAGCGAATCCGATAATATCTTCAAATAAAATGCAGTGTTTTAGCATCCCTTGAATACCTACGGTACTGTGCAGAGTTTACCCCAAGCCATATGCGCTGCAAAATTGCTAAGAAAATCCCACAACTAAATCTTTTCCTTGCTTTGTCTATATTAAATTATCTAGTTCTAGGCTGGCACGAGCCACAAGGAAATAACACGTGCAAAATGATCGAACTACTATCTGTGGCAGCTTTCAGTCACGTGAACTGGGAAAATATTGCACATTTTCTTTTGCGTGTATTTAAAAGTTAAATACTCCACGGTAAAGTATGATATTGTACATGTACAGTTTACCATACGTAAGCACAAAAACCTTCCCAGAAGCAGGAGTATGGTGTTTTAGGTTACCCTACTGACTAAATTACATTTGTAAGACTAATATTAAATAGATAATATATATACATACACATGTGTATGTGAGTGTATGTGTATACACATGTGCAAACATGTGTGTGTGTATATGTATATATATATATATATGTATATATATATTATATATTTTTATATATATTCATATGTACACACACACACACACACACACACACACACACACACACACACACACACACACACACACACACATAAGAGTGTGTGTGTATGTACATATATATAGATACATACATAATATATATGTATAGAGAGAGAGAGAGATAGAGGGGGACACACACACACAAACACACACACACACACACACACACAAACACACACACACACACACACAGATATATATATATATACATATCTGCAGACACACATATATACATATATATACACAAATATGTCTATACATATTTTTACATAAATAGTGTGTGTATGCGCGCGCGCGCCAAGTGTGTGTTTACGTGTCTATACATATGTACATACACACACTCTTATGTGTGTATATATATGTGTGTGTGTGTGTGTGCGCGTGCGTGCGTGCATGTGTGCGTGTGCGTGCGGGTGCGTGTGAGCGTGTATGCGTGCGCGTGTGTGCGCATGCAAGCGAAAATTAATATTACATCAGCAAGAGATCGCACATTGAAAATCAACGCCGCTCATCTTAGAGTAGAACGCCGTTCTTAGGCACAATCTGCCGAGCACGAGCGGAAACCGAGGCCACTTTGGGCGAGGGCCGCGCGGCCGAGTAGTTCCTGCTCCCCGTTTTCTTTGGCATCCGGGCTTTTCCCTCTGACCATGCCAGACCTTTGATCTCTCTTATTAGAATTCCGAAATCAGCCCCACATATTCGTTAATCTTTTTTCTCTCTCGCTTTTCCTCTTTCTATTTTTTCTCCTCTCCCCGCCCTCTGCCGCCAAAACAGGGTCTGGAAATATTTGTCATTGTACGTTGTAACAAACCTTTCCTTTCAGATTTTGTAAATATCAATTTACTCTTTCAAATAAAATATATATATAGACAAATCAAATCATAGCTCATCGTTCCCCTATTCCAAAGTGAAATCCTTGACACACATTTATCATATTTTCAACAAGAACAGAACATAACAAGCCAATTGCCAATTGAGCATTATGGTAGCCATATGAATTAATCAATTCGTCCATTCTCATATGCAGTTTGCTTTCTTTCACTCCAAAGCACTTCTTTAAAATCTAGAGCAGTTATAAGCAGCTAATTAACACGATTAAAGGTGAATCAATGTGACCTCGAAGGTAGGAACGACATGGTCCCTTCACTATTTCTTGGAACAAATAAAAGTCACTTACATCATTTTGAAGTTCTCTGAGAGGAGATTCAAGACGTCGCATCGGCAGCAGTATAGTGTCGACATTCCGAGACAAGCTATTTCGTTCACAAACATAAAACAGTTTTTATGTGACGATGCCGTGCGAGCGGAATGAAAACAAGCAGGCTGTCCACCCACCCGCGCGTGGCCGAGGACGCCACGCATGGGAATAACCAGGCTCAGGAGAGAGCTGCCCTTTGTGTGGCCGCCTGGCGACGCCGCCGGAGTGCTTTCTCGCAGTTTAATCCACAAGGCAACGTTTATAAAGCAGATTTCAGGAATGACTGGAACTTGTGAATGCTTACGGCAAGACACCGTGCGAATGTTATTAAACTGAAGGGTCGCTAATAATTTTAGGAGAGCAAAATTATATTTTCTTAACGTTCTGAAATGCTAATTAAAAGCAAACACTTACCTCTCGCGCCTTTCCTATTTACTCTGATGGCTGTGTAATTGTCTCTCATGGCCGTGCTTATATGAGAGGGGGGCGGGGGGCGAAAGGAGCAGATAAAAGAGTCTGGTTAACCTCCTCCTGCGCATCAGCGAGTAGGAGGAAACCGAGTCTGAGCTTTTGTACTCTATGTGTGTATGCAAGTGCGAAAGCTTGAGTTCGGCACGCTGTATATCGTTCAACAACTGCTTATCACATCCGTTCAGGTAAATATACATACATACATACATACATATATATATATATATGTGTTTGTGTGTGTTTGTGTATATATATATATATATATATATATATATATTCTAAACACGTTACATTACTTTCAAAATGACGAATCTGTTACTTTGAAAATGACTCCCAAACAAAGCGACTCCAAAACAGTGTTTGAGCTCCTTGTCTAGCCGCAAATCAAAATACAGAATTACGAATGCCTGCCGCCGCTGCAGAAGGAACTCGGCTACTGTGGCACCGCATTCGGACACCGCAACTCGGCCTTCCGCCGAGCTGCGGCCCTCGGGCAACAAGCGAGGGGCAGGAGACCTCGAAAATACCTGAACCTAGGAAACAAAAAGTTGACGTCTCTGATTATCCGAAGCCAGGCAATGCCAATGAACAATCTAACGTGTTGATTTTTTATGGAATTGACCCGCCATGTTTGATGTCGGTATCCTATAGCACTGTGAGATATTACAATAAAAATATTATGTTTGGTATCATTTCAGAATTGATAGACGCAAGAAATATCACAGTAAAAGCAAAGGATATTGTTGAACTTTTGTGACAGCCTGGGAACTATTGTTAGGAAGTTAGACGGGAAAACACAGAAAAACACTCATGTCAAATGCTCACAGGTACACACTCTGGATGTAAAATGTGATGCCACACGCCGCACGGTAAGTTCAGCATGTATACAATGATAAGTTTTACGAAACAGAAACTTAGGTGTACAGCATGCTGGCCTGAAATTCATCGTCAAAGACACGTACTTGTCGATGCGGTCAAGAGCCGACCCCCACACCCGCACACAGACACACACAATGCACCACCTATCAGCTGATAACCGTAAACAAACTCCCCTTGCCGTTGAGAGAGATTAATTGTTTTTCCGATTGAGACTGTAATAAAAGCTCGACACCAATGTACAAGCCTTCCAGATCACAGACACATAAATGACTAATAGAAATAGAAAGGGGAAAATAAATATATGCTACAGTTCAGACAGATGTACTTTTGAGGCTCTAAGTTGGCGGCCATTTTGGTTGTTACAAGCGGGACGCGAAGCAAAGCGAACCCTTGCGTTTACTTGGGCAAAGCGCACAGTGCGTTACGCTGCAAAATCAAGTGAACGGTCGACCCGACCATCTTTGTTAGTCATTAATATGCGTGTGATATAGAGGTCGTGTAGATCGGTTTTGAGCCCTTATTACAGTCTCAATGAGACAGCACTTCATTTCTCTAGCGACAAGTCTTAATGACAAGGTCAGTTTGTTTACGAAAATCAGCTGATCCTGCGCAGCGAAACCGTTGCGAGCGGTTTGAGCCAGGGCGAGGTGTACCATGCAGTAAAGCCGGAGTGGACGTATGATATAATCATAAACTTCACATTCACAAACTCAAATGCAAACACACATGCATACAGAGACGCAAACTTAAACACAAAGACAATCACACGCACAGTGAAACATAAAAACAAACACAATACAAGCGCTGGCGCGCACGCACGCAATACACAGAAACATACACAAACACAAAAACATACGCACAGAGAAACGTAATCACAAACATAAACACAAAATAACACTAAAACATAAACAAACAAACACAAGTACAAATACAATTACAGACAGAAACATAGGTGCAAAGATACACACGCTCGCGCACATATTTATGTGCATGTATTTTATAGTCGCAAAGCATATCAAAAATAAAATTTGCAATTGGCGTTCATATTTTTGTTTGCTCAGCTAGCCTACCAAATTTCCGTTTCCCGGTCATATATATATATATATATATATATATATATATATATATATATATGTATGTATGTATATATGTATATGTATATATATATATGTATGTATGTATGTATATGTATATGTATATGTATATATATATATATATATATATATATATATATATATATATATATATATATATATATATATATAAAGTCCCGAATTCACTTCCTCGTCGCGGCGATCGTATAAAATGTCTGCGCTTTAACTGCTGGCTCGTAGGGGAAGTCGCCGCCGTGGCACAAGTGATAATGCGCCGAACCACGGTTAATTAGGAAGGGCATCCAATCAGGCAAGGGTGGCACTGCCATATAACTTCTCAATAGTGAATTGAGAGAGGCGTATGTCCTGCAGTGGACTGAATGGTTGTTAATATATATATATGTATATATATGTATATATATATATATTCAAAACTTTTCCAAACACACTGGATGTACTACGCCCGCCGTCTTCCTCTGTACTTATCGTTAATCACAGGAATAAACGAGCATTTATGAGTCAACATTCAATCATTTTGAATGCAAACACTTTCTTGAAAGGAAAATGTAAATATGCATATTATATAATGAAGACTATAGTGGTTCAACAGGTAGGAAAATACAATTTGAACTGGAAGTTTTCTTTTCACCGAGTTCGGACAATTGCCTTTCAACACTTGCATGTACTATTCTACATCGTGTAGAATGCAGTAGAAACTGTTGATTTTACAAGAAAATATGGATCATACTTTGCAATATTCATGGACTGATTGTTTACCTCGATGGTTAGGGTGTTCTTCGTTTCCCGTGACATGAAATTTTTGATTTGCACGTATCGATATTTGCTACAGCGCGGAACCCACTGCGACATCATATCACATTTGTTCACCCGTCATTTCATCCTTATATTACCATAGATTGATGGTGCTTCGCAGTCTGTTTGTTTTTTTATCAGTTATACATTACGTAAAAATAAGATTTTATTAACTAGAGGGACTATTTAATCGTATATAAAAATAATAACTTCATAAAATATCACTAAAGAAAACGGATGTTGTGAGTAAAAGAGAAAATGACACTCAAGTGAAGGGGACTATTGTAAATATATTTACAATGGGATAGAGAGAGGGGAGGGAGGGAGGGAGGGAGAGCATCGCTGTGATCGATTTTTTTGGTGTTATTTTTTTCTTATAGTCAAAATGGTTTTTTTTTTTTTTTATTTATTTTTTATTTTTATTTTTATTTTTTTTTTAAATATTCGAATAAATATCTGTAATAATTCTAAGCATTTAATCAAACATTGCATTATTTCTTAATGGACTCGTTTTATCTCATTCTATCACTTTTCTTTATGAAAAGCTTACAGCATAATGTTTTCTCAGGCATTTTGTCATACTGGCACTCTCTCAATGATTGAAAATAAGATTCAGAGTAGAAGGAAAAAAAGAAAAAAAAAAGAAAAAAAAATCAAGATCCCCCAAATCTGCGTGACCCAAGACCCAGGATCGATGGCAGCCAGGATGTCATCTGATCAACACATCATCATCTAAACCCTTCCTCCGCTACCTACAAGATTTC
>NC_061830.1:22314823-22317323 GCF_019202785.1 Penaeus chinensis
AATAATAATAATAATAATAATAATAATAATAATAAATGCTGATAATCATTATAATAACCAAAAGTTATGATAATATTTATTAAGATACTAGTGATAATAAACAAACAAATCATGAAGATGAGAACAACAAAATTGAAAAAAACTAAAATTGAAATAATGAAGTGAATGTGGACTTTTGACGAATAACCAGTTGGATATACGATATATAATTATGAAAAACGATTTCCATTTCATTTTTAATAGGAATAGAATTCAATTTACAAATGGTATAATTTTGATGACAATAATAATAATAACGATGATCCTTTAGACTGGTTTGATTACACCATTAAGCTAAATTATGATGGGCGTCTGAGACCTGAGAGACAGAGAGAGAGTGAGGGAGAGAGAGAGAGAGGGAGGGAGAGAGAGAGAGAGAGAGAGAGAGAGAGAGAGAGAGAGAGAGAGAGAGAGAGAGAGAGAGAGAGAGAGTAAAAGAGAGAGAGAGAGTAAAAAGAAAGAGAGTAAGAGAGAGAGAGAGAGAGAGAGAGAGAGAGAGAGAGAGAGAGAGAGAGAGAGAGAGAGAGAGAGAGAGAGAGAGAGTAAAAGAGAGAGAGAGAGTAAAAAGAAAGAGAGTAAGAGAGAGAGAGAGAGAGAGAGAGAGAGAGAGAGAGAGAGAGAGAGAGAGAGAGAGAGAGAGAGAGAGAGAGAGAGAGAGAGTAAAAGAGAGAGAGAGAGTAAAAAGAAAGAGAGTAAGAGAGAGAGAGAGAGAGAGAGAGAGAGAGAGAGAGAGAGAGAGAGAGAGAGAGAGAGAGAGAGAGAGAGAGAGAGAGAGAGAGTAAAAAGAAAGAGAGTAAGAGAGAGAGAGAGAGAGTGAGGGAGAGGGAGAGAGAGAGGGAGGGAGAGAGAGAGAGAGAGAGAGAGAGAGAGAGAGAGAGAGAGAGAGAGAGAGAGAGAGAGAGAGAGAGAGAGAGAGAGAGAGAGAGTAAAAGAGAGAGAGAGAGTAAAAAGAAAGAGAGTAAGAGAGAGAGAGAGAGAGAGAGAGAGAGAGAGAGAGAGAGAGAGAGAGAGAGAGAGAGAGAGAGAGAGAGAGTAAAAAGAAGAGAGAGTAAAGAAGAGAGAGAGAGAGAGAGAGAGAGAGAGAGAGAGAGAGAGAGAGAGAGAGAGAGAGAGAGAGAGAGAGAGTAAAAGAGAGAGAGAGAGTAAAAAGAAAGAGAGTAAGAGAGAGAGAGAGAGAGTGAGGGAGAGAGAGAGAGAGAGGGAGGGAGAGGAGAGAGAGAGAGGAGGGAGAGAGAGAGAGAGGAGAGAGAGAGAGAGAGAGAGAGAGAGAGAGGAGAGAGAGAGAGAGAGAGAGAGAGTAAAGAGAGAGAGAGAGTAAAAGGAGAAGAGAGAGAGAGAGAGAGAGAGGAGAGAGAGAGAGAGAGAGAGAGATGAGAGAGAGAGAGAGGAGAGAGAGAGGAGGAAGGAGGTGGGTGGGAGGAAGAGAGAGAGAGAGAGGAGAGAGGAGAGAGAGAGAGAGAGAGAGAGAGAGAGAGAGAGAGAGTGAGGGAGGAGATGAGAGAGAGAGACCGCAGAGAAAGATGAGAGAGAGAGTGAGTGAGAGATGCGAGAGAGGAGAGAGAGAAGAGAGAGATGGGGGAGGAGAGCTAGAGAGGAAGAGGGGGGGGGGGGAGAATAACGCGAGAGCGATAGATAGATAGCTAGGATAGATATCCCCCCCCCGCATAGAGAGAGAGATGATGAGTTAGAGGAGAGCGAGATGAGATGAGAGAGAGGGGGGGGGGGGGAGAGAGAGAGATGAGAGTGAGGAGATTGAGAGGAGAAAAAGAGGAGAAAGTGAGAGATGAAGAGAGAGACCGATTGAGAGAGAGAGGAGAGAGAGAGAAGAGGAGAGAGCCGAGAGACCGAGATAGGGAGAGAGAGATGAGAGTAGGAGAGATAGAGAGAGAGAGAGAGGGAGGTAGGAGTTGGTGGTGGGAGGAGAGAGAGAGAGAGAGTGCTAGAGATGGCAGATGGGTGGAGAGAGAGAGTGAGAGAGAGAGTAAAAGAGGGAGAGAGAGAGGTAAAAAGGAAAGAGAGTAAAGAGAGAGAGAGAGAGATTGAGAGTAGCTTGAGAGAGACGAGGAGAGGGAGAGTAGAGACAGGAGATGAGAGAAGAGAGAGAGAGAGGTAAGAGAGAGAAAATGAGAGAGTAGGGAGGACGGAAGATGAGGATTGAGAGAGAGAGAGAGAGAAAGAGAGTAAAAAAAAAGAAAAAAGAGTAAAAAGAAAGAGAGTAAGAGAGAGAGAGAGACGATAGAGGAGAGAGAGTCGGAGAGATGAGGAGCTTTGCGATTCGATGAGAGAAGACTTAGGAGAGATTAGTCGACGAGAGACGAGAGAGAGAGAGAGAGAGTAAATGAGAAAGGGAGTAAAAAGAAAGAGAGTTAAGAGAGAGAGGAGAGAGATGATGATGACCAAGAAGGACGACGAGACAGTGACGGAGAGAGAGACGAGGACGAGAGAGAGAGAGAGAGAGAGA
>NC_061830.1:22327323-22329823 GCF_019202785.1 Penaeus chinensis
TATATGATCAGGAAATCTGTTCACTGGGGGGACGCGTCTTTCCTAAATCACAGAGGGGAGGTAAATCTCACTTTTAACGTAGGTAAGATAAAGACTTCATTTGTGTTTTTGGTGGTGGATACCTGGGTTTATCATGCCAGATGCTGATAGGAAATGATTTTGCAGACACATATAGGGTCGTATATACATCACGCCCTACCACTTCGTCCATTAGCAGTCAGGATGTGAATGTCGAACGTAGTAATAAAAAAAATCTGTCGCTTCCAAGGCAACCGTAGGTCTGAATGAACGCTGGAGGACCAAGACGGGGAAGGCTGCAGGGGCCCCTGTGAAGTTTTTCCGCCTGGGAGAGGTGGATTTAATCTGTACATGAGGTTGTTATAGATAATAGCAGGGTTATAAATGAGAATATTACTTTAGATAATAGCAGGGTTATAAATGAAAATATTACTTTAGATAATTGCAGGGTTATAAATGAGAATATTACTTTAGATAATAGCAGGGCTATAAATGAGAATATTACTTTAGATAAAAGCGGGGCTACAGATGAGGTTGCTATAAATAATAGCAGGGTTATTAATAGGAATATTACTTTATATAATAGCGAGGCTATAGCTGAGGCTGCTATTGATAATAGCGGGGTTATTAATGAGAAGATTACTTTAGCTGATACCTAATGATGAGGTGACAAAAGATAGTAGCAGGGCTATTGATGTTTTTCCAGTAGAGGATCTAATAGTAGATGCAGAATCTTATGGATCTTTTTATGTTTTAGCTAGGGACATTAAAATTAATGATTTAAATGGAGCAAATATATTATTTATTCCTCGGAAGGGTTTAGAGATAAGCTTAATGGAAGGCGTAATGGCTCCTATTCCGTCATCAGATGGAGTCGAGAAGTGGTTTCGGATACAATTTAAAAACGAGAGGAATAGAGTGGCAGAAACTGTGCAGAGTACGAGTGTAGGAGAATTCGGGAAAATAGTAGACACATCAGGTAGCAAGTGTTGAAAAGTTACAGAAATAAAACGTAGACATTAGAGGAAATACACAAAATATTTGAACGAGGTTCAGAAAAGCACGAGGTGTTGGTAGACTTGGTTTTGGATTTCCCAAAGGTTTTTAGTTTAGATGAGGATCCTTTAACTATTTCGAACTAAATAAGGGTCCTCCAGTTTATAAGAAACCCTATCCCATCCCGCTGAAATACAGAGACGAGATTATAACCCAGATTGACTCTTATGTTGAGGGATGGAATTATACAACCCTCACGTTCTCCTTACAATAGACCACTGGTGCCAGTACGAAAGCGAGATGGGGGGTTGCGGTTATGTCTTGATTTCAGAGCTTTTAAGGAATGTATTGAGGATGACCGATACCCTTTGCCAAACATAGATTCTATCCTGCAAAGGCTAGATAGGAGTCGTTTCTTCTCGTGTTTGGACCTCAGACAGGGATATCATCGGATACTCGAGCCCGCTAGTCGAGAGAAAACGGCATTTTCCACTAAGGATGGCCACTACGTATTTATGAGGTTGCATTTCGGCCTAAAAGATGCACCTTCTGCTTTTCAGAGGATCATTAATCAGGTCTTGTCATGTCTGATCGGGGAAGTGGGTTCTGTCTATTTGGACGACATCGTAGTTTTGGGAGACACGTGGGGAACTCATTGCAATAATGTTAGACGAGTTTAGGTCGTCTTCAACAGAGTAATCTCTCTCAGAGTTACTAAATGTCCGTTTTTTAAATCCGAAGTTGAGTATCTTGGACGTGTGTTTAGTGAGAAGGGTAATAAACCACAAAAGAAAAAGATTGAAGCAATGGAGAGATGCCCACAACTTATAGTTTTGAAAGCTCCAGGCGTTTCTCAGAGCGACTATTTAATATAGCAAATTTATAAGTAATTCTGTAGATACATCGCGACCGTTAATTGACCTAACCAGAGGCTGCAAGACTAAAAGTTGGGAAAACGAAACTAACGTGGACACAGGGAGCATTGGATGCATTTCACAAGTTACATACAACATTGTCTGATGATATAGTGTCAAA
This sequence comes from Penaeus chinensis, assembly GCF_019202785.1. Taxonomy (NCBI): domain Eukaryota; kingdom Metazoa; phylum Arthropoda; class Malacostraca; order Decapoda; family Penaeidae; genus Penaeus; species Penaeus chinensis. The sequence continues at coordinate 22,329,373 of NC_061830.1, forward strand.
ATTCCCAGATTTTTCCCGTCCATTTGTGTTAGTTACAGATGCAAGTAAGACAGCCATTATCCTTCTAACAGGAAGATAATTTCTTATTTCAGTCGACAGGTAAAAGGTGCCGAGTTAAATTACTCTACTGCAATACGAGAGGCATTGGCGATAGTATATGGGCTAAAGAAAAACTGAACATTGATTCAGGGTTTTCCAGTTTTATTTCATGCAGACCATGGGCCTTTTCTTTATATTTTTCTAGTAGAGATGGGAATGAAAGACTAGCCAGGTGGCGTATGTCGGTAGCCGACAGATGATTTAGTTGTCGGGGCGGTTATTTGCCGAACTATTAAATCTAATAAAGGGATAAATCGGCTTGATAGTCCGAGGTCAGAAATGGTAGGTGGCAATGGCAGTAGTCTACCTGAGACCACAGACATTTGGGGACTAGGTAGTGTGTCTTTGGTGG
>NC_061830.1:22339823-22342323 GCF_019202785.1 Penaeus chinensis
TATAATCACTCAATATAGACATCAGCTAAGTGTATATATGTATATATATATATATATATATATATATATATACACACACACACACACATATATATATATATATATATACACACACATATATATGTACATATATATATATATATATATATATATATATATATATATATGTACACACACACACACACACACACACACACACACACACACACACACACACACATATATATATATATATATACATTATATATATATATGAATACATATGTGTATATATATACATATGTATATATATATATATATATATATATATATATATATATATATATATATACACACACACACACATACATACATACATACATACATACATACATACATACATACATACATACATACATACATACATACATACATAATACATACATACATACATACATACATACATACATCCATACATACATTCATACACACACACACACACACACTGGTGACGGATTACGCAGACCGAAAGGCAGGGAAATCTATTATCTCCATGTCAGGCGGCAGCATGTAAGCAACGGAAACGCAGCCGAGGCAATGTGTACCCCTGAGCTCGTGCTTCCAAAGCGAGTACTTTTATTAGGTTTGGGTACTATCCGTCTTGCACTTCTAATACAGGATAAATTCGTGTTAAAGTTGATAATGCGACTGGAGGATATAAGAATCTCGCTCTTCTGTCTCATCAGCTGAACACTTTCTTCTTGCCAGCAGCTGATGCAGGTAATGCAGATGTATGAAGACATAAAGGCAAGAGTTACGAAGTTACGGAGTTTAAGGGAGAGCTTCTGGGTGATATTCCGTCGCGGTCGAAGGCAATTCGGTGAGAACGCGTTAAATCAGACCATTAAGAAGCTGCCACAGGAGGAATCAAAGAGAAGAAGAATAAATGAATGAAAGAAAAGGAATTCGAATATGCGGACAGAGACAACCAAGAAATGGCAAGGAATGGCTTCGAGATAATCAATCGCTTGAAGTAAGAAAGCCTCAATTTTCTGGAGGGTTTATCGGGCCGGATATCGAGAGTCGAGCCGACGTAGCGAGATTTAGAATCCGGGCCAGAAAGTACGCAGCGACCGAGGCTCCCGCTGGCCGCCACCTGGGCCGTCCCATGTGGCTTATATGCGGATATTTCAGTTAAGTTCGGTTCACGCCGATTGTCTCGCATTGCCGATAAGCCCGACCCGAGGCACGGAAAGAACACGCAAGGGGCATAAACTCCGACCAATACTCGTTACTTGCGTGCCTCCAACCCCCTCCCCAGACCCCCACTTCCGCTCCGCCCTGCCCCCGCCCACCTCCAAACGCAATTGAGCCATTAATTGCACGGAGAAAATACATTCTAGCGTTTCTGTGCGATATAAGTTACCAGCGGATTTGCCCGGGTGGAGGCAACTTTGTATAATGCTGTGTCTCGGTAGCGTTATTAAAGTTATGATGCCATATACATGAAATCGAAAGAATTGCTTTATTTCGCATTTTCCCTGAAAGCGAGAGAGTCATCCAGGAAAACAGCTTTCTTGGCTTGGGCATCCTTCCCCACCTTTTTTACGAGGCGAAAATGCACCTGCCAGGTCGGTGATCACTGGTGGCAGATTGGCAGGCATCGGATACTAACTGCTTAATGATTACCGGGTTGGTGGCAACGATTAATTGAGATACAACGACGTTAGTCAGGTCATTTGCATGAGGTTAGTCATCACTAACTTCTCAAGTGCGATTTCACCTCGATAGAAAATGGACTGTCTCCTTCCCTCGTTGCCTCCTCTTTCTTTCTTTCTTATTTTTCTTATTCTCTTTTAGTCTCTGTCTCCTTCCCTTACTAGCTCCCCTTCATTTCTTTATCATTTTTTATTTATTCTCTTTCGTACTGACTTCCGCCTTTCTTTCTTTATTTTCTCTTCTTACTTATTTCTCTTTCTTTATTTTTTTCCTTTCGTCCTCCTCCTTTATCCACTTCTGAATCTCCGCCTTTCTTTCGCAGTGGCTCAAACTTCCCCCTCAATCTCTCTCCTGGTTCCCTCGGCCGGATGCTTTCCGAGGCCGAACGGCACGAGTATCCGCAAGCGGCTGGCTCTGGATGACGCTTGCGGAGGCGACCACAGAATTCGTCCCTGTCATGCCATCCGAGAGGGAGCCTCGGCATGGTCGGAAGAGGATGACAGGCGAACAGGCACATCACTCGCCGCTGTCACTTTCCACATCATTCCATGGCTTCTCGATATGTTTATATTTAGGGGCATGCACGAACATATACACAACCACTAGTACATATTTATATCTATATGTATTAACACGTGCGTATGTGTGTGCACTTGTGTACGCATATATGTGTGTGTGTGTGTGTGTGTGTGTGTGTGTGTGTGTGTGTGTGTGTGTGTGTGTGAGTGTGTGTGTACGTATATTAATCTATATTTATACATATATATATATATATACATACATATATATATACATATATATA
>NC_061830.1:22352323-22354823 GCF_019202785.1 Penaeus chinensis
GACATGACGGCTCCTCGAAATCAATCTGACCTCTCGCCTTTTCTCTCGCTCTCCCTTCTCTCGATCGGTGCGTTTATTACGATTCGTAAATGTTTTTGTTTTAATTTCTTTATCTATCTTATTTCAAAACTGAAATTCATGATGAACCATATGATTTTTTTTAAAGCAGACTAATTCGTTGTAGAAAGGAGCAAATAGATTAAATAAATGAGGCAAGGGCTTTGAAAACGCATTTTATTGTCTGTAGAGTTTCTATATTAGCATAGACTTCTATCTTTGTAGTCATCAAATGATCGTTGATACTGCTTAAATATATCCAATAATATGATAAAGCGAAGTATTTAAGGCCAATGCTTAGAACAATCAGACAAACAAAAAGCTTTGAGTTCACCGCGCCCCTGTCCTCTACACTAACGGCATTCCTCTTCCTTAGTATTCGCAGAGACCGGGAAAGGCACTCACATATGCTGACCCGCCTTTCACCGCTATTCTCGGGAGTGAGGGGGATGGATGCACATAACTTCCTAGATGTCTTGAGGCGACTTGATCCCTAATGGCTTTTCTAGCGACCTAGATTTCCGTTTTCAGTAATTATCTTTGCTTGTGAATCGTGTTCGTTAACGTTTGCGTCGTCTGGGACAAAACCCGGGGAATGAGTCATTTCCTGAGCAGGTTGAGAGTAGAAGACGCCAATACACTAAACTATTTGTTACAAGTTATGTTATGAGGGGCAGGCGTGGTCTTTTTTTCTGGTGCGCGGCTAACCTTGAGCATTACACTATTTTCGCCACTAAAATGTTCGTCTGACCGCCTGCCATTCGGGCTTCCTTGCCTCGTCGCCAACAAAGGCTTCTACCAACATCTCAGCCAGCCACTCGCAGCGGCGGAATGTAATATACCAAGCATACGAAAGAAGTATATCCTCTCCCTCTCATACCAGCATTCACTTCATCTTAAGCTCTGACTCAGCTCTGATATATCGAAATCATTTATCTAAACAAAGCCATCACGGGCTGACTTCAGTGAGACAACACATTCTATCATCCATGTCAATTAAGGCATCAAAGAGACTTTGTTTCTCTTATGCCCTTTGGTATGACGAGGCTCTCGTGCATCTGATGGCACGGCGTATCAGGAAGAAAATCAATGGGCCAGGTCCGTGCATGAAATTCTGTTGTTTAGTCAGCGCAAAAAGGGAGGCATCGAACGCGGGCCAACCGTCCTGATATTTTGACTCTCCCTCACCTCCAAGAGGCTTCCTTGCTGCCTCCAAAACTTACAGCTCCTTAGCGTTATCTACAATGACACTGATGATTTCTTAAACGGCAAAAAATAAACATGGCGCAAATCATCCTTAAAACAGAGAGGAAAGACATGTCGAAATGGCAAAAACAAAGGATTAGATTTCCATAAACGTTACCATTAAAGGGAAACACACGCTAGTCCCTATCTTAACTATATTTTATTGCTGACCCTAAGCGTAAATGGTCGGGAGAGCATTAAAATGTAACATATGATACATCAAACAATTAACTTTGTTCGTAGACTGTAACACTATTTTACTTCAATGATTTTAAGGAACGAGTAGTTTAAGAGTACAGCGTTGAAATTCACTAATATACTACAATAAAATTCTGTCCGGTTACAATGACTTTATTTCTGCCTTACGAGCGTCCAGCGCCATGTGACGTTCTGCGTTCCTTGCCTGAACAATGCTGAGAGGAGAGGAGCTTTTAACTTTGTCTCTCGCATCGCATCCGTGTTCCTGCTAATAGTTAGCCAATAGGCGATTCTTGTCGGTAAAGTGTGAGGACCGCCGAGGCACTCTGGCAGCGACGAAAGAAGGTGCAGCGCAGAGCAGCGAGAGCCGACCGCTCGTCAGGCGCCACACGAGGAGCCACAAAAATGGGTATCGGGCAACTCTCCGCTCGTCACCCTCACGCTGACAGACGCGACCTGCGACAGAATTAGACCGTCTCCCCTCCGAAATATTTCCACTTACACCATCAAAATGACAACAGCCTCGCCATCTCCGTGTACCTTGGTGTTTCCACTAACACAGACTATTTTCTTTCCCCGGCGCAAGAAGGAAGGACAATAGACGCTCCGGAAGATTTACTCCTGTACGCTAGACACATGTTTATTTCTAAAGAAAACGTCTGTATCTTAAAATACTATGAAAGAGATATTTATAAGATATACTCTAAATATTACTTTTATATACACGCCGTGTTTATACTGGGGAGGACATTTATGGCAGTCAAGATGTCTGATCGTCTTCCATGTGTTCTTTCGCCTTCTTCTTGTCTGAGGTGCTTGCAGTAGGTTTTAGGGGATATGGGGTTATGCTGTGTTAAGTTATGTTCTGTTATGTTATGTTATATTTTCTGTTATGCGGTTTCATGAGTCATGATTTTTAATCTTGAATTCTTTATCAACATAAGTAAAAACAAGAATGTGCAGACGAACTGATATTAACCGACAGGGAAGATAAGAAGCT
>NC_061830.1:22369823-22372323 GCF_019202785.1 Penaeus chinensis
AATATGTATATATATTTCTATCTATCTCTATATATGTATATATATATATATATATCTGTGTCTGTATCTATATCTATCTATGTGTCTCTATATGCGCATATACATACATATATATATATATATATATATATATATATATATATATGTGTGTGTGTGTGTGTGTGTGTGTGTGTGTGTGTATATGTATATATATGTATATATATGTGTATATATGTATATATATGTATATATGTATATATATGTATATTTATGTGTGTATATATATATGTATATATGTATATATATATATATATATATATATATATATATATATATATATTTGTGTTTGCGTGTACAGTTAAACTGTGCATGCAGGTGTTTACATGATTGTATCTCAAAACATCCATAAAAAAACGTTAAGCCTGAAAATCTTGGAAGTACATTTAATGACGAAAAATGTGTCTTTGAAATTATGCCTCATTAGAATACAAAATAAAGACTGACTTTTCAGAAGACATTTGCATACGTTTGCACATAAATGTTTGCAATCAAGAGAAAGGTTGATTCCTACTAGATTATCAATGCTAAAAAGTTAATACCAAGAGCAAACAGCAAAATGACATGCTAATGATGGTCGAAATACCATAGAAGGCAGCGTGGGAATGCCCCGAGAACGACAATGAAGTTTAAAGTGGTGGCTATGCAGTTTCAGAACAAATACAATTTACAGGCCGAGCTCATAACTTCTCAGGTACAAGTTTTTGCGGCTTAGCCTTTAAGAAGTTTATATTTTCATCATAAACAGGTCTTTTTATTTAGCCTTTTCTTACATGGCATATAAGCTATGTTAACCAGCTTTGATAAGTATAAGCTAATTCGCTACTTCTGAAAGCCAGATCACCAGTGCAGTGTTATAGGTTATGGAAGCTTTCGCTGTTTTTAAAGATGAGATTTCCCGTGACACCGACGAGGAAAAAAACGGTAGTGAGTCACTCAGTCACCGATCGCTTCCTGTATTAATACTAACTCAGGTCTAATGTGTGCACGTGTATAATAACTAAGAACTTCAATAATAATGCAATTATTTGCCCATCGCCATCTTCAGCGTCGACGCCCCAACTTATATCTGCCCTAGATGACGTCTCTGAATATTTGCCTAGAACAAATGTCCCCAAGAAGGGCTGCTCAAAAACATATACTCAAAGTACTCAACTTGACATGACTGTATCCACAGAGCTTCCGTCTAATGTGTAAATCCGAACCATTCACATTGTTGGCTCAGGGAGATATGCAAACTTTGTAGGGAAGTAAAGGAATGAAAATGTGTGTGTGTTTCCGTGAGAGAGAGAGAGAGAGAGAGAGAGAGAGAGAGAGAGAGAGAGAGAGAGAGAGAGAGAGAGAGAGAGAGAGAGAGAGAGAGAGAGTTAGAATTTTAGCCTTTATGAACGGTGTTGCAATATATTTGGCCCAGGCAATGGCAAATAACCTCTCTAAAAGTTCCCTTGACATGTCTCTCTTTACTGAATTCTTCACTTTGTTAGGGTAATGCCTTACAGCAAAGGAAACAAACCTTAGTTCAGTCTGTTAACATGCGCACGCTAGCTATAAATTGCTATGGCAATATCCACTCTGAGAGCGACCGGTAGTGTGTACTACCAGGCACACCGATCAATACTAAGTCAACAGATTTTCATCATCTGCAACTACTGGATTCTTCTCGAGGAGGACGAGGAATGAATAACCAGGTATTCATCCACTTAAACGATCTGTCCAAAGATACAATCTGTCGGTAGCAGTTCTCTCAGGAGCAACCCTGTGTGATAGAAAGGTGACTTGGCATCTGTCACTCAAGAGGTACCCTTTCACTAAATCAACTTTAGCCGTAGCTCGCTCTCAGTCCCCATGGTAATGAAGAAAGGGATGTAGCGCTCCCTCGTAGCTACAGCGACGACAGACTGGCAGGTATCAAGGATCATGCCATCTGAATAACACCGACAATCATTGTTTTGGAAGGATGACAACAAAGTCCAGAATTATATTGATAACAATGACCATGCTGCATTCACAGATACAAAAGCTACTAGCGATGTGAGTTACTACAGCAATAGGGTGTAAAATGTCCAATAAAAACAATAGATTTAAGTTTTAAGGAAAATGCTTTGTCATAATACAATAAGAACAATGATAATAATGATAATGATGATAATGATAACATTAATTATATTATTAGATACAATGATAATATTAACTATGAGAACAATATTTTTTTTCGGCTCAGGGGTCGCCACAGCTGGAATGATCCGCATCATAGTCCTTTTTTTCGCCGGATGGCTTTCCTGCCGTCAACCTAAACCTACTAGCGATGTGAGTTATTACAACATTGGAGTGTGTAATAGCCATTAAAAAAAATTAGATTTAAGTTTTAAGAAAATAAATGCTTCATCATCATCGTAATAACAATAAGACCATGATAATAATAGTAATGATGATTATGATAACTAATAGGACCGGCAATAGGCAT
>NC_061830.1:22399823-22404823 GCF_019202785.1 Penaeus chinensis
ATAACCATGATACCAACGGTAGACACTATAATAAGCTACCATATCACCACCTAAGGCTATTTATAGTTGTTTCGAGAAACATTATTAAAATTATCACATTTTTATATGAGTTTCTAAGCTCCATTCCGGAAAGATCTAACTTCGGAATCCTCTACTTGCAATATTACATTCCCCAATTATCTTACTTTTTCATTATTGTCTTACTGTTCTTTGATATAGAAATGTAACTGTTGTTATATAGCAAAGCCAGTATTCGTTTCTGTGTCTACCACTCATGGTGTTCTTCTACTCTTCTACCGAGGAGCGTTTTGCATTGGAGAGACTATAGCATAAAGGGATTATAAAATGAGTAAGAGTTTTGATTGGCTTTCATTATTTTTAGACTTTTTAAAATATCTGGTTCCGTTTAATGGACTGATGAATCATTAGATCAATTTTGTAATCCGCAATTTTTTTTAGGTTACTCATTTGATCAAAAGACACATTTTTTTTTTTTTAGACGAAACAAGAAAGTTTAAATTGGAGACATTTCAATAGTTTTCAAGATTCTCTCTGGACGCAAGTTTTGAGACGACAATAAAGGCGAAATCCGGACGTATGGTATCCTGAATAAGAATGAAGCTAGAGATAAAGGAAAACTACATAGCAATGATCTCATTAAAGACAATATTACATGCAACAGTGAATAGCTCATGTGGTTTCAGAAAATAAGAAATTGTGTATACAAAAAAAAGGAAAGGAGAGAGAGAGAGAGAGAGAGAGAGAGAGAGAGAGAGAGAGAGAGAGAGAGAGAGAGAGAGAGAGAGAGGGGAGAGAGAGAGAGAGAGAGAGAGAGAGAGAGAGAGAGAGAGAGAGAGAGAGAGAGAGAGAGAGAGAGAGAGAGAGAGAGAGAGAGAGAGAGAAACACCGAAATGGGTGGATATCACATAATAATGGGTCTAACTAAAAATCCAATACAAATCGGCCATGTAATTCTCAGGTTTTGAAAGGGTGGCTAGCCCGTTAGTGGCTAAGTAGTGAAATGGGCAGTTTCAACCTTGCGTATTAGAGGAAACTTTTAACATTAAATGAACCGATAAGTACACACAGGAAATAATGAGCAGACATATTGTAAATTAGAAGTTTCAGAGTCCGAATCTGATGCTCACATTCTTTTCAATTGTCAATAAACTTCTTGGAATTATTTGAAATATTTGTGAAGATTTAATAGCAATCAGTTTTAAGTATAGATGGTGAAAGTTCTGTACTTGATTTTGAGCCCAGAAATGCATGAGCGATTTACAGTGACCTTACTACTGTGATACTTTATGGATTACTTATAACAATGGATGCTGACCTAGTTATTTTTCTTTAAAATGATTTACTGTTTTTTCTTCATCGCAACAAAAATCGTTGATCTGTGTGTAATTCATTCAATAATGGACTTCTCCGGGAAGGTGATGGAGGCGAGACAGCCACAATGAACTGGCCCAAATCAGATTTATTTTTTAAATTAAAGTCTGGGGACGAAACTTTGGCCTTGTGTCGAACTTTAGTCTGACGCTGCACGTTAACGCATCGGAAAGTAGATCAACAGTGTAGGTTTTGGCCTGACTACCATTCCGTCCATTTAGTTTGTCTAAATCAGATTAAGGCAATTAGCTTTGATCTTGATCGGACTCTCTTGTTTTGAGTCTCAACTGTTATCTCAGCCTTCACTTTTCCAAGCTTTCCAGTAATTGTCTAAGGCCATTTCGTATAATCGATGGGACGAACAAGCGCACTCATTTATATAGTTAGTACACACACATGCCATAACTTGAACAATTATTCCACACAGATATCAGTCCCTAGCGATAACAAGCACAATGTGGATGGAAATCTGTTAGGGATTATAGCAGTTGAAAGAGCGCACAGACTAAAGGCAAAGGGTAAACGAAAAGAGTACTGTTTTGTACTGGATCAGAAAAGACGTAAAACTGTTACTCAGAACGCTGAATTGCTGTTTCTCAAATACCGAAAATAATCACTTCAGAGAAGGGAAGGAACAAAAAGATACGTAAACAACGCTCTCTTCAACTTCTTTGATAAGAAAAACTTGACCATAACTCTCACACAAAAACAATTGGAAAAGAAAGAGGCATGCATTTATATGATTAGATATCAATGGGATAACGAATAATATATATCTTTCAGTCGCACATAATAAACAGTCCCCAAAATATTAAAAAAACAACACCCAAAAAACTCTCCTCCTCTCTCATCTCTCTCACTCTCTCTCTATCTCTTCTTCTCTTTCTCCTCAATTCTCTTTCTTCTCCTCTTATCTTTTCTCCTCTTATTTTCTTTCTTTCTCTCCTCCTCTTTCTTTCTCTCTCTCTCTCTTTCTCTCTCTCTCTCATCCTCTCCTCCCCCTCACCCTCTCTCTCCTCTCTCTCTCTTCTCTCTCTTTCTCTCATTCTTATCTCTCTCCTCTCTCATCTCTTCTCTCTCTCTCTCTCTCTCTCCTCTCTCTCTCTTTCTCTCTCTCTTCCCTCCCCCCCTCTCCTCTCTCTCTTCTCTCTTTCTCTCTATTCCCTCTCTCTCTCTTCTCCTCTCTTTCCCCTCCTTTCTTCTCTCTCCTGTCTAACTTTCTTCTATCCTCTCTCTCTCTCTTTTCTTCTTCTGACTCTCTACTCTCTTCTCTCTCGTCTCTCTCTCACTTCCCCAACTCTTTCTTTCTCTCCCTCCTCATCTCTCTCCCCCCCCCCCCACCCTCTCTCTTTTTCTTCTTCCTTTCTCCTCCTCTCTCTCTCTCTCTCTTCTCTCTCTTTCTTCCTTCTCTCTCTCTTCCTCTTTCTCTCTCTCTCTTCTCTCCCCCCCCCCCTCGGCCTCTCTTCTCTCCATCTCTCTCTCTCTCTCAGCACTTCCTCCTCTTTTTCCCTCTCTCTTCCTCTTTTTTCTCTCCTTTCTAATATTTCCCCCCTTTCTCTTCTACCTCCCTCTCCTTCTCCCCCTCCTCTACTCTTTCCTCCTACTTCTCTCTCTCTTATCTCTCTCCTACTCTCTCTCTCTCGTCACTTCTTCCTTCTCTCTCTCTTCATTTTCTTCCTCTCTCTCTCTCTTTTTCCTTTTCTCTCTCTCTCTGGCTCTCTCATCTATCTCTCTCACCTCTCTTTCCTCTTTCTCCCTCTCTTTCTCTCCTCTCTTTCTTTCCTCCTCTCTCTCGCTCTCTCTCTTATACTCTCTCTCTCTCACTCGCCCCCCTCTCTTCTCTCTCTCTCTCTCTCACGCAACGTCTCTCTCATCACTCTCTCCTCTCTCTTGCTCTCTCTCTTTCTGGTCCTTCCTCTCTCTCTTTCTTTTTTTCTCTTTTTCTCTCACTCTCTAACCCCCCCCGACCCCTCTCTCTCTCTTCTGCCCCAATTCTCCTCCTCTCCCCCCACCCGTCTCTCACTCTCATCTCTCTCAAATCTCACTCCTCATCTCTCATCTCTCTCTCTCCCCCTCGTCTTTTTCCTCTCTCTATCTCTCTCTCTCTCTCTGTACTATTACTTCTCCTCTTTCTCTTTACTCCTTTTCTCTCATCTCTCTAAACTCCGCCCACCCCTCTCTTTATCTATCTCTCTCATCTCTTTCCTCCTCTCCCTATCCCTTTCTCTCTCTCTCTCTCTCCCCCCTCTCTCTTTCTCTCCTCTCTCTCTCTCTCTAGCTTCATCTCTCTCAATCTCTCCTATTCTCTCTCTTTCCTCTCTTATCTCTTTCCTTTTCTCTCACTCTCTATAACCCCCCCACTCTCTTTATCTATTTCCTCTCATCCTCTCTCTCTCATCCCGATTCCCTTCTCTCTCTCATTATCTCCCTCTCCCCGTATACCTCGCCTCATCTCTCTCTCTCCCTTCTCTCTCTCTTTTCCTCTCCTCCCCCTCGCTTCTCTCCTCTCTCTTACCCCAACTCTCTCTGCTCTCTCATCCTCCACCCCAACTACTTTCTCTCTCTCGTCCTCTCTCTCTCTCACTCTGTCCTCTCTTCTGTCTTCTGTCTCTCGATCTGTCTGTTTGACTCCCTCTGTTTGTCTGTCCTTCTCTCTCTCTCTCTCTCTCTCTCTCTCTCGTCCACGCTCTCTCTTCTCTCTCTATGTGTCTATTTATCTGTCCTATCTATTGTCTCTTTCTCTGTTCTGTGTCTCTCTGGCTTTGTCTTGTCTGTCTGTCTGTTCTGTCATGCCCCCCCCCCTCCTCTTTCTATCACCCTCTCTATTTCCTCCTATAGCTCTCTCTCTCCTCTTCTCCTCCTGTCTCTCTCTCTTTCGTTTCCCCCCCCCCCCTCTCATCCCCGTCTCTCTCTCTCTCAATATCGATAGAGTGTCGAAGAGTCTGATAAATGGCAGAATCCACAAGGACCCACTGCGCAAAACAAGATCTACCCACAAAATAAAAACAGTCTCACAATAGGGCAATCCCCCACCCCCCCCCTTCCCACCCCCCTCCCCCCCGCCATTGATACGGCAATCCCCCCCCCCGCCCCCTGAGCCCACTCCCCCCCACGAGAACGATTGGCGGAAGTAAAAAAAAAACCCCCCAGAAATGCAAGCTTCTCCAAACTTCGAAGTCCGATAAAACAAAGGGACCGTAAAAACATAGAATCCGGACACAAGTACCCAGGGACTTAAAATCTTATTCCACCGGAATAGCACATTACAAGCAACTCAAGAACCGAGAACTAAGACAATCCTAAAATGAATTAAATCAAGAGCCTAAATCTTCAACAAACAGACTACCAACCCCGAGACGCCAAAAACAATCATGCTCTCCAAAATCCCAGCCAACACCGCAAATAGGTCAAAACTGCATCAGAAGCCAAGCACCCAAACTCGCAAGAAACGATAATTGCGGATAACATCAACCTCCAACCCATCCAAACCCTCTAACAACCGGCCACCCCCCCCACCCCTTCCCCCCCCCCCCACCCCCCCCCCCCCACACCCCGATCCCCACACCACTCCCAGTATCGCGAGACCAAAACATAATACAGGGAGGCTC
>NC_061830.1:22409823-22419823 GCF_019202785.1 Penaeus chinensis
TTTCTTCTCTCTCCCCTCTCTCTCTTTTTCTTTCTCTCTCTCATCTCTCTCTCTCTCTTTCACTCTCTCTCTCTCCCTGTCTTTCACTCTCTCTCTCTCTCTTTCCCCCTCTCTCTCAAACTTTCTGTCTATCTGTCTCTCGATCTGTCTTTTTGTCTCTCTGTTTGTCTGTCTCTTTCTCTCTTTCTCTCTCTGTGTGTCTATTTATCTGTCTATCTATCTGTCTCTTTCTCTATCTGTGTCTCTCTGGCTTTGTCTGTGTCTGTCTGTCTGTCTTCCCCTCCCCCTCTCTCTCTATCTCTCTCTCTCTCTCTCTCTCTCTCTCTCTCTCTCTCTCTCTCTCTCTCCTTGTCTCTCTCTCTCTCTCATTCTTTTCCCCAACTCTCTCTCTCTCTCTCGCCCCCCCCCCCCCACCTCTCTCTCTCTCTCTCATTGTCTTTCTTCCTCTCTCTCTCTCTCTCTCGCTTTCTCTCTCTTTCTCTCTCTTTCCCTCTCTCTCTCTCTCTCTCTCTCTCTCTCTATCTCTCTCTCTCTCTCCCTCTTTCCCTCTCTCTCTCTATCTAACTTTCTATCTATCTGTCTGTTAGTCTGTCTGTCTGTCTCTCTCTCTCTCTCTCTCTCATTCTCACTCTCTCTCTCTCTCTCTCTCTCTCTCTCTGACTCACTCTCTCTCTCTTTCTCACTCTCTGTCTATTTATTAGTCTACCTATCTGTCTCTCGATCTATCTGTCTCTTTCTCTGTCTCTGCGTTTGTCTGTTTGCCCCCCCCCCCCCCTTTTTTTTTATTTTGCTATGCCTTACGTCGGGAGGCGAGGCAAATTTAGTTCGTTAAAATAATGCAAATCCCATAAGGTTGCCAGATCTTGAGAGCGAGTCTTTCTTTGCGCCAGTCTTTTCAGACTTATACAAATTATGCATGCTTTTTGTAACTGTGGATTTTACACACTTAAAGCCTCGTTACCTGATTGGTTATTACTCACTTGAAGTTCTCTTTTCCTCCCTATATGTTCCTGCTTATGTTAGCTTAGGAGCAGAAGCGTAATACCAGCCACAACCGAGGCCACGCTGAGCCTCAGGCTGACCAGGTGATTGGATTTAAGACGGAGTGTGCGGACACATTTTGCCCGGAGACGCTAGTCCACAAGACATTTGGCACTAGGAGTCAGAGACCGCAAAGGTTAAAAGAAAAGTTTCTTTTATTTCTTAGGAAATTGTAAATGGATTTTCAGTAATCAATTGCATTCATATTTATCAAAAAATGCTAATGTGACATGACAACAGCACATTGCATGCCGGTCTAGCACTACATTTAATTGCATGTAGGTTGTGCATATCGCTACTGATGAGCCTCCTGCCCATTGGTGTGAACTCCTGCGTGCATGGCGTGTCTGCAGGTCGTCACGAAGGCCCGGGTGGTGCAGGCTTCTCTCATGACAAGGAGCCGTCTGACTAACCCGGCCATGGCGCTCGTATATTCACAATATTTTTATCTGCGTGGTGAACACAGAGCGTTAGAGGTGAGCCATTCTCTTGAGTTAGGCAACGTACATGGCAGGGCGAGTGTTCTGCACTGAGAACTTGTTTCTAGCATCATGGTTCATCGAATGCCTAAACAATGGGTGAACTGTGCACTGTAGCAGAAGGAATGGTTGGATGCTTACGGATGGTTAACAAAGGTACAGAACTAGCTAAGTGATGCACCTAGAAAGGTCAAAATCTACACAGTTATCACTCACAGTGTTGCAGCCACTACTAATCTGATCACTAAAAAAAACTTAGAAAGTCGATTTCCATGCATATACTGTAGCCATGATGTCTAAGGGCTTGGTATATGGATCAAATGATAGATAGAAGCTTAACGTAAGAGGAATGGATGTATGTTATGAATCCTTTCGAGCAAAACCAGAATGTGAAAATTCGCTAATACACAAGTAGAAGTAAACTGACTCTACAACATCAGTTGACTGGTTTCTGTGTTCAATCTAAGTAATAAATGTTGTACTTCAAAACAAATGTGCTGCACAATGAACTCATTTTCCTACTGGATGTTCTGAATGAAAAGTGACGTTCCTCAGAACATCACCTGCCGGAGAGTAAGAGTGTGAACACCTGGGGATGAGTGAGGTGAGTGAGGCTTTCCAATAGAGCTTTCCGAAATCTCTTTTCGTCAGCTCATTCGTAAACATATATCTATTTATCAAGCTACGAGTAGCTACAGACAAAGACACACACACATACATATACATAATATATGCGTGTATATATATACATATATATATATATATATATATATATATATATATATATATATATGTATGTATGTACGTATGGTAGAAAAAAAACAAACATAATGCACAAACTAGATTTATTGTGCTTTGTGATTACCAGTCATATATATATAAATATATATATTACACTCCCACAATGTATGTATATGAATACAAATAAATATATTTATATATATAAATATATACTTACACACATAATGTTTATAACATTATAGTAATTATTATGTTTGTAATAAAAATAAAACCATCGATATTCATAGCCCTATGTAAAAAATACGTTTTTCCTGCCAATTCAAATCACGTAAGTTCACAAGGTCAACTAATGACGCCTTCGTGGCTAAGCACAAGTAGAGCCATCTATGTACAAAAATATAGAAAATGAGCACAGCATTTTCCATATTTTGTATTAATTTTCCCCGGCAGCATTGGGATACACACACACACACACACACACACACACACACACACACACACACACACACACACACACACAAACACACACACATATATATGTATACATATATATATATATATATATACATATATATACATATATATCCCAATGCCGCCGGGGAAAATTAATAAAAAAAAAAGGGGGGGGGGGGAATGCTGAGATAATTTTCTATATTTTTTATGAAATGTCTCTGCACATAGATGGATCTGCTAGTGCTTAGCCACAAAGGAGTCATTAGTTGACCTTGTGACCTTACGGGATTTGAATTAGCGGGAAAAATGTAAATCAAAGAAACGGGTAAACGGGCGAGACAACGGTCACTCTCGTGGTCGAAACTCTGATGAGTAAACACCTTCTTTACAACGCAGCAACAACAAACACTAGGTCTTGTGCCACTTGAGCTACCCTGGAGCCCGGGGCCTCTTGTCTCGCTTGTCATCGTTGTTCCTGAGTTCTCTTAACGTAAATTGAAATAAAGTAAAATCCTGTAATTACAGAACCATCATTGTGCTTTGCCAGCACCTCCAGTGCTTTGTATTTGCAGGTGACACGAGGCTACAGTAGTAGTCAGCACCCCACCCCAGACCCGCAGCTCTCTTCTACACCAGGGTAGCCCTTGTGGCTTTGACCCATGGGTAGGGAGGCACAGTAGTCTGGGGCGTCATTTGGGCGCACTTTTTCTTTGGTCCTGAATTCTTTTCATCTTAATGTGACTTTCCTGAGCCTACCGGAGTTCCTCGTGAACTCCCGTATTCGCTTGGGGGGTGGGCATTGAATTACCGTCCTTCGCCTAGGCAAGTTCGGCGGTAGGGAAGTGTCCCACACATAACTCGATCCCTCTGTGGTACTAGAGAACGCAACCAGGCTTCCACTGGGGGGGGGGGGGGTAGAGGACGAAAAACTGATTCACTCTCTTAGTTATTGCAGTTAGGTTGATAACAACAGTTAAGAGGTTTTTGTCAGGACTACGACTTTGAGCAGAGGGGTCGGACCTGGTCCGATACCCAGAATGAATGACTCCCCGGCTACCCCTTCTCCTCCTAAAGGAGGAGGGGCGACTCATGACCACTCTCTGACTACGAACAATGGTACCCTCACTAATGACAAAACGAGACGACCAACTTTCAAAATCCCCACCCAGAATGCAAGGTTCGCGAATGTAAAAAGCGTGAATGAAAATCAGTCGCTTTTGAACGTGAACCCCTTTATCATCAAAAAGGTCCTTGATGGTCAAGTAGACGGCGATTTTGATTTTGTCAAAAAAAATGCGAGATGGAAGCCTCCTTGTTAAAGTATAATACAACTCCCAGATTAAGGATTTACTTAAGCTGACGCAAATTCATGATCTTCGAGTAAAAGTAACTATTCCTATTGGCCCAAATACCTGTAAGGGAGTAATCTTTCACAGGGATTTGAGGACGATGGGAGAAAGTGAAATTCTTGAGAGCATGAAGGACCAAGACGTAGTGGACGTTCATTGTATGACCAAGAAGGATGGGAATGTGCGAACGAAAACTGGACTGTGTTTTTTTTACCTTTGCTTTGAATAAAATCCCCGAATATGTCAATGTCGGTTATGAACGTGTTCAAGTAAGACCTTATGTCCAAAAGCCAATGCATTGTAATAGATGCCAAAAATTCGGACACACCTCATTAAGATGTATTGAGAAAGATTCATCTAAATTTGTTTGCCGTAAATGTGCTGAAGCCCATGACACCATCACATGTACTAGCCAAATTTCCAAATGTGCTAACTGTGGAGGTCCCCATCATTCAGGATCTGCCGAGTGCAGCATCCTGAAGAAGGAGACTGAAACATTGGCATATATTAGAAAGCATGAAGTTAGATATACTGAAGCTAAGAGGAAAGTGGAAAGTTTGACACATAAACCTGATACTTCCTATGCTGCAGCAGTAACTAACAACACCCCTAGTACAAGTGATGTCAGTCAACAGCTTGCAGCTAAGGATACGGAAATTGCCAAACTCAAACAAACCGTTAAAGATTTAAATATTAAAGTTTATCAATGGACAAAATTGGTCGATCAAATGGTTGCATCAACCCAGCATAAACATCTTAAGGAAGCTGATACCGAATCACAGTCCGGAGCGCACCTCCCCGTCCGGGCTACTCCTGTGAGGACTTCGTCTGGCTCGCGATCGGTTTCTCGAGAGAAAAGCAGGTCGCAATCTGTTAGTCGTCTCCCTCGCCAGGAGGTACAGGATATGGAGGCTTCTGTCTCCAAACCATCCCGTGAGAGGTCCCCGGGAAGCGAGGGAGAGGAGGCGCCTCCCTCCCATAAAAAGAAAATAAAAACAGGTGGACAAGGCACTTCCAAACCCCATAAAACGTAATCATCGCATCAACCATTATACAATGGAACTGTCGAAGTCTTAGATATAAAGTAAATGACCTTAAATTATTAGCCTCGTCCATTAATTTTGTGACCTTATGCTCCCGATATTATGGTTCTTCAAGAAGCTCATTTAACAAACCTCGTCTCTGACGAGGTCGTATCGCTGAGGAACTACCATTTATGTCGGGAGGATCGTGAAGGTAGGGGTGGAGGCGGAGTCGCCATGTACATCCACCAAAGCCTCCCTTTTAAAGAAGTAACTATTGATTCTACTTTGGAATTTGTCGCATGCAAAGTAAAAATTAATGGCACGTATCTGGCTATATGTTCAGTTTATTGTCCGCCTGATAAAGTGATAATCTATGATGAGCTCTTTGCTCTTCAGGAACGTCTGCCACAAAATAAAGTAATTTTAGGTGGTTTTAATGTCCATCATACATTATAAGGTTCCCTACGGGTGGATGGTAGAGGTGAGCACGTAGTTAAGCTGATTAACGAGTCTGATTTAGTCCTTATGAATGATGGTAGTCCCACGCGGGTGGACGATAATACCGGGAATTTGAGCTTTATAGACATATCACTGGTCTCATCATCAGTAGCAGCCAAGTGCCTGTGGCACACCATTGACGACTCGTTGGGAAGCGATCATCTTCACATTTTGATTGAATATTCATGCGACACAGTGAGAACGCCTTTAGCGCCTAATTTTAACATAAAAAGAGCAGACTGGGTCGCCTTCACAAGGAGCGTCAAGCTCGAACTTGTTGGAGAAACCATTGATGATAAAGTAAACAATATTCAGAATTCGATTTTAGAATCAGCTTTGCTATCCATTCCTAAAACTTCGACAGATAGCGTTAAGCATAGAGTTCCATGGTGGACACCAGATTGCCGCAGGGCGCTGTGCCGACGCAATAAGGCCTACAGGCTTTTCCAAAATAACATCACTAATGAGAACTTTTGCAATTACAAACAAGCAAGAGCTAGGGCTCGTAGAGTAATTAGACAAGCAAAAAGAGACTCCTGGCGAAGCTTTGTCTCTACAACTAACAGCAATACAAAAACATCAGAGGTTTGGTCCATTATCAATAAAATTAATAAGAAAAAAATATCTTTCAAAATTAACAACATCATTGAAGAGGGTAACAATTTGGAATCACCTAGAGACATTGCTAATGCACTCGCCAGGCAGTTCTCTCATACAAGCAGCTCAGCAAACTATCATCACACATTCCTGCCCATCAAGGAAGCGGCTGAGCTGCAACCTATTCACTTTGCCAAAGGAGATGACTTTGATTACAATAAAGATCTTACAATAGATGAGCTTGTCCGAGCCCTAGAAGCCTGTAGAGGAACATCCCTAGGCCCCAATGAGATTCGATATGAGATGATAAAGCATCTTAATCATGATGACATGATTAAGTTGCTAGAAGTGTACTATGAAATTTGGAAAAGCCACACTTTTCCAAACTCATGGCACTTCGCCCACATCATTTCCATATTGAAAGGAGGGGGTAATCCCAGATTTGCCATCTCCTACCGCCCCATTGCGTTGACAAGTTGCTTATGCAAGGTCATGGAAAGAATTGTTAATAGTAGGCTATTGCATTTTTTAAATTCCAGTAATACACTAGTTGACGAGCAGTGCGGCTTCCGAAAGGGACGACAAACTCTCGATCAACTAGTAAAGCTGGACAGTCATGTTCAAGAGGCAATTGCCAAAAAAGATTATTTGATTTCAGTACTTTTAGATATAGAAAAAGCCATGACATGGCGATATGGCCTACTCAGAAAACTTTATGCTTTTATTAAAAATTTCATTTCTGACAGAACGTTTGCTGCCCAATTGTTTTCTGGCAATGTCACTTTTTCGGACATTTTTGTCCAGGCAAACGGGGTCTCACAAGGAAGTGTCTTGTCACCAACATTTTTTCTGTGTATGATAAATGACATCTTACCAGCTCCTCCTCGGAATCTGTACGCTGATGATTGTGCATTATGGCACTCCAGCAATAATGCAGAATTCTCAGCATATCCAACTGGATATGATTCATAACTGGGGCCTCCAGTGGGGTTTTAAGTTTTCCACTAGAAAGAGTATTGGAGTATTTTTTTCACGTAGGAGGAAGCCGAACATCAGGCTAACTCTAGACAACCACCCAATACCTATTCAAAATTCTGCTAGATTTCTTAGGCTACTTTTTGATAGTAGACTCAATTGGAAAGACCACATTGGTCAGTTAAAGAATAAATGTCAAAGAGCACTAAATTTATTAAAGTGCATTTCTGGTTATAAATAGGGAGCTGATAGACAGTCTTTGCTAATGGTATATAAAGCCCTGATTAGGTCTAAAGTAGATTATGGGTCAGTCGTGTATGGTTCGGCATCGAGAACAAGTTTGAAAGGATTGGATGCTGTGCAGAATGCTTGTTTGCGTGTGTGTCTTGGAGCCCTAAAACGTACTCGAATCGAGCGTCTTGAGGTGGAGTCAGGAGTACCTCCCCTCTGACTCAGACGCGGCCAGTTAGCACTGACCTATGCTGCAAAGGTGGCTCGAGACCCGAGCCACCCTAATGGCAATGGAGGCATTAAGCCCATTGCCACGAGACTCCACGACCTCGTCGAGAAAGTCGGTATAGATTTTTCTACCATCGATACCCTGGTTCATTCAAATATAGCGCCATGGGAAACCCCCAACTTTTCTATCATGGAAGCCTGGCTTCCATCAGCCAAGGCCATGGCGCCGGAGGTGGAGGTACGCCAGAGGTTCAGAGAGATCCTTATTAAACATCTCAATTTTTTTCATATATATACACCGACGGCTCCAAGACAAATGAGTGTGTGGGTGCGGGTGTATGGTCGACTGAATGTGAACTAAAGTTCAAACTGCATCGATCTTTCTTGCTGAACTTTTTGCCATTGACAAAGCTATTGATTTTGCACTATCGACGACCCACGATAGAATAGTTATATTTTCAGATTCATTAAGTTCACTTAAAGTTATCAAATCCTTAGAAACCACTAAAAATGAACTGCTGGGTAATATCATTTGTAAGTTACATGGTGCCAACAAATCAATCAAGCTAATATGGGTACCAGGTCACTATGGTATCCATTGCAAAATGAACAGGCTGACAAATTAGCCGGGTCAACTGGCGATCTGGACACTACCATAGTTCGTACAGATCTCAGGTGTTTTGTGTCTCTTATAAAAGCAAAACTTCTTCTCCTGTGGCAAAGTGAGTGGACAAACCTCCAACTCACAAACAAAATCAAGCACACAATAGACCTGTGGGACATATCCCACAGGAAAGAAAGAAGGGAGGAGGTGGTGTTGGCCCGGCTTAGGGTCAACGCCTCAAGATATACCCACCGCACTCCCTACATAGAAAAATATTACCCCCCACGATGCCAAATATGCAATACCACCATAACAATAAAGCACATCTTAACATCATGCCAAAAATACAATAACCAACGTAACCACATTATAAATTATTTCAGAATTAAAAACATAGATTTAACAATATGAAATCTTCCAAACGATGAAAAAATAATAAATAAAGTAATCGCTTTTTTATGGAAGACAAAACTTTATGACCTTATATAGATTGATAGAATAAATAGGATCCATTGGCTTAATAACCTTGGCCACATGCCGCAGGTTGATAGCCACGAAATCCAACAAAAGAAAAAAAAGAAAAAAGGTGAGGCAGGCAGTACTCGTAACTGGCTCATTGGTGACAAGTGACAAGAGTACAAGTGTAACCATCTATATGTAAAAACAATCAAACAAGTAACTCACAGTGTGCATAGCACGTACGAACACGCCATGCCCGTCGGCATATACATATATATATACATACATAAATGCACACACATACACACACACACACACACACACACACACACACACACACACACACACACGCACATATATATGTATATATATACACATATACATATATATACATACAAACACACACACACCTATACACACACACACATATATATATATATATATATATATATATATATATATGTAAGTATATGTATATACCCATATATGCATATATATGTGCGTGTATATATGTATATATATGTATATCAATATATATATATATATATATATATATATATATATATATATATATATATACATGCACACACACACACACGCACATATATATGTATATATATACATATATACATATATATGCATATATATATATACACACATACAAACACACACACACACCTACATATATATATATATATATATATATATATATATATATGTATGCATATGTATATACACATATATGCATGTATATGTGCGTTTATATATGTATATATTGATAAGATATATATACATATATTAATAATAATGATAGTGATATTAATAATAATAATAATAACAATAATGATAATAACAATAATAATAACAATAACAATAGCAATAACAATAATGAAATGATAATGATAACAATAATAATAACAATAAAATTGATAAAAATAATAATAATAATAAAAAAATCCACAACAATAATAACAACAACAATAATGATGATTATAATATTAATAATTATAATGACATTAATAGCAATAGCAACAATAATTATAATTATATTAATAACAATATCAACAATAATGATAAAGAAACCTATAATGGTCATAAAGATAATAATAATGATAATGATACTAGTAATAATTATATTAAGAATCTATAAAAAACAATTCTGATAATGAAAAAAATAGAGGATGATCAAGATGATAATGATAATAATATCAAAGATAGTAATAAAAATAATGATGATGATAATAGTAAAAATATCATTATAACTATCATTATCAATAACAATTACAACAATAACAACAACAACAACAATAATAATATTAC
>NC_061830.1:22429823-22432323 GCF_019202785.1 Penaeus chinensis
GTTATTTATAAACTAACTACATAAATCAAATAGTCAGTCTGGGCAGATATAGCGTAGATTTCGCTGATCCCCAGCTCGAAAATGCGAGAAAACTGAAGCAGGGAGTCTAACAATAGCCACAATGGGCGAGCGAAAAGCAGCGCCTAGGCTCACGCAGGGACACCAGCGCCCACGCCCACGTTCCCTCCGGCCGATGAGGCCGGTGGGAGCATCCTCATTATTATGATCCTCATTATCCTCATTATTATTATTGTTTTTTTATCATTGTTAAAATTATTATTGTTTTTTATCATTGTTACAATTGTTATTGTTTTTTATTATTGTTACAATTATTGTTATTATTATTATTATTATTATTATTATTTTATTATTACCACTATTATCATAATCATTATCACTACTATTATTATTGTTGTTATTATTATTATTCATAATTATTATCATTATTATTCATGATTATTATTATTTCCATTATTATTACACTAATTGTTATTGTTATTATTATCCTTATTACTATCGTCATTGTTATTATTATTATCATTATCATCATCATCATTATTATTATTATTATTATTATTATTATTATTATTATTATCATTATCATTGTTATTATTATTATCCTTATTGTTATTATCATTATTATTAGCATAGTTATTTTTATCATTATCATTATTGCCATTATTGTTATTGTTATTATTATTATCATAATTATCAGCATTATTATCATCATCATCATCATTATTATCATTGTTATTAAATTGGTGATTATAACCATAACGATAATGATAGATATTATAATTACTATCATTATCCTTATCATTATTATTATTATTATCATTTTATTATTACTGTTACTATTATCATTAATGTAATCATTATCATTATTTTTTATTATAACCATTATTATTATTATTGTTATCATCATCATCACCATTGTAATTATTATTACCATAATTATTATTTATATTTTCATTATTATTGGTTGTTATCATTATCATCACCATTATTATTATTATTATTATTATTACTATCATTAATATCATTAATATTACTATCATCCTCATTATCATTATCTTCATTATCATCATCATTGTCATTCTGATCATCTATATTATTACTATTACTATTGTTGTTGTTATATTTGTTAATATCATTTTTATCATAACTATCTTTATTGTTTTTATCATCATTATTATTATTGTTATTGTGTGTGTGTGTGGGGGGGGGGGGGGGGCATGATACAGTGGTAACGCGCGCAGGTTCGAATCCCGGCCACGGTCTGAGGTTAGGAAGGGCATACACTCGGGGTAACGGTCTCCACCTTGCTAATTCCTGCCTGTCCTTTCACGGGACAGTTTCGTGACGTTAGAGCGAAATCAATTATTGTTATTATTATTATTATTATTATTATTATTATTATTACTATTATTGTTATTATCATTATTATTATTACTACTACTATTATTACTACTATTATTATTATTATTATTATCATTATCATTATTATTATTACTGCTATTATTACTAATATTATTATTACTTATTTTTTATCATCATTATCATTATTGCTAGTAGTAATAACATTAACATTATTCCCATTGTCATTGTCATAACTATGATGATGATTATGATTATGAACGTGACTGTGATTGTGTTTATGATAATGATTATGAGTATGACTTTGATTATGTTTATGGAGATGATTCAGCTCTGCTATTACAACGTTAGTGTTGGAATGGCATTGCTGAAGACTTGCTTAACATATTTCTGGAACACTGCGACTGTCTACTAGCAAATGCGCAATAGCATAACCCACGAGAAATAAGCTGAGAGAGAGACGTCTAGAAATAGTAACTAGATTGTGTGCTTTCACTACGCCGACACAAGACTGTAATTTGTCACCAAACGGATTTCGTGGAGAGACAAAAACAAAACAAAACATGCAGTTCCCTCTATGTTGCTTCAATATGCGGGACACGCGTGTCAAAAAAGAAAGAATAAAAGAAAAAAAGAAAGAACGATAGAAACTACAGCGCAGCATCATTCGGATATGTACGATATACATTTGATTGTAAAAAAATAGTTTCTGTACCACTTCCCAGAGATGTGATACGACTCAGATCGCCAGCATGTTGTCAGGATGCTTGACTTATCTTCGCAATCTTTTAAATTAGATTCATGATTTCAGAGACCGCGTAAGAAGGCAGCAATAAGTCAAAGCCCGTTTAACATTTTCATTTCAACAAATGCTTAGAATATATAATTTGCTGTGATACGTGTCCTATTACTTTTCTTTCCTAGGTTGACTTGACAATAATTTTGCACTCGCGGCTTCACATGAACACAGGGAAGGTTAATGCTATTTGATTTCTGGCTTCGTCTCCTCAACTAGCGTTCGACGATATCCGTTATGACGGAAGTCACGTTCTTCGGCAAGATGAGATCCTTCCCCCGGCTTGTGAAGGTGATATTAGGCTCTGCACACAGCCGCTACCTTTCG
>NC_061830.1:22454823-22459823 GCF_019202785.1 Penaeus chinensis
GGCTCCAACACACATGCAAACAAGCATTCTGCACAGCATTCAAACTTGTTTTCGATGCCGAACCATACACGGTGGACCCATAATATACTGTAGACCTAATCAGGGCTTTATATATCGTTAGTGAAGCTCCCCATTTATTACCAGAAATGCACTTAATAAATTTAGTGCACTTTGGCATTTATTCTTTAACTAACCAATGTGGGCTTTCCAAATGAGTCTACTATCAAAGAGTAGACCAAGAAATCTAGCAGAATTTTGAATAGGTGTAGGGTGATTGTCTAGAGTTAGCCTGATGCTCAACTTCCTTCAATGTGAAAAAATAACCCCAATACTCTTTCTTGTGGAAAATTTGAAACCCCACTGTTGGCCACAGTTATGAATCATATCCAGTGCCAGTTAGATGCGATTTGCCGAGAATTCTGCATTATTGCTGGAATGACATAATGCACAATCATCAGCATACAGTGAGTATTTAAGATTCCGAGGGGGAGCTCGTAAGATGTCATTAATCATGCATAAAAATAATGTTAGCGATAAGACACTACTTTGTGGGACCCTGTATGCCTGGACAAAAATGTCTGAAAAAGTGACATTGACAGAAAATAATATGACATCAAAAGTTCTATAAGAAATTAAATTTTGAATAAAACAAGGCAAGTTTCCGTGTAATCCAAAAGCATAAAGTTTTCTGAGTAGGCTTTTTCTAAATATAAAAATACTGAAAATCAAATAATTTTTTTTGGGCAATTGCCTCTTGAATATTACTGTCCAGCTTTACTAGTTGATCGAGAGTTTGGCGTCTCTTTCGGAAGCCGCATTGCTCGTCAACTAGTAAATTACTGGAATTTAAAGAATTAATTGGCCTACTGTTAACAATTCCTTCCATGACCTTGCATAAGCAACTTGTCAACGCAATTGGGCGGTAGGAGGTGGCAGATCTGGGATTTCAATATGGGAGTGATGTGGGCGAAGTGCCATGAGTTTGGAAAAGTGTGGCTTTTCCAAATTTCATTGTACACTTCTAGCAACTTAATCATGGCATCATGATTAAACGGCTTTATCATCTCATATCGAATCTCATCGGGGCCTGGGGATGTTCCTCTACAGGCTTCTAGGGCTCAGACAAGTTCATAGATTGTTAAAACTTTATTGTAATCAAAGTCATCTCCTGTGGCAAAGTGAATAGATTACAGCTCAGCCGCTTCCTTGATGGTCAGGAATGCGGGGTGGTAATTTGCTGACCTGCTTGTATGAGAGAACTGCCTAGCGAGTGCATTAGCAATGTCTCTAGGTGAATCGAAGTTATTACCCTCGTGAATGATGTTAATTTTGAAAGAAGTTTTTTTCTTATTGATTTTATTGACAGTGGACCCAACTTCTGATAATTTGGTATTATTGTTAATTGTAGAGACAAAGCTCTGCCAGGAGTCTCTTTCTGCTTGTCTTATTGCTCTACGAGCCCTAGCTCTTGCTTGTTTGTAGTTGCAAAGGTTCTCATTAGGGATGTTATTTTTGAAAAGCCTGTAGGCCTTATTGCGTCGGCACAGCGCCCTGCGTGTCCACCATGGAACTCTATGCTTAACGCTATCTGTCGAAGTTTTAGGAATGGATAGTAATGCTGTTTCTAAAATGGAATTCTGTATATTGTTTACTTTATCATCAATGGTTTCTCTAACAAGTTCGAGCTTGACGCGCCTTGTGAAGGCGACCCAGTCTGCTCTTTTTACGTTAAATTTAGGTGATGAAGGCGTTCTCACTGTGTCGCATGAATATTCAATCAAAATAGGAAGGTGATAGCTTCCCAGCGAGTCGTCAATGGTGTGCCACAGGCACTTGGCTGCTATTGATGAAGAGACCATTGGTGGATGGATGTACGTGGCGACTCCGCCTCCACCCCTACCCTCGCGATCCTTCTGACATAAATGGTAGTTCTTCAGCTAAACGACCTATAATATCGGGAGCATAGGACGTGGCTAAAAAATTAAGGTCATTTACTTTGGATCTAAGACTTCGACAGTTCCATTGTATAATGGTCGAAGACTACGTTTTATGGGGTTTGGAAGTGCCTTGTCTGCCAGTTTTAATTTTCCTTTTGTGGGAGGGAGGCGCCTCTCCCTCGCTTCCCAGGGACCTCTCTCGGGATAGTTTGGAGACAGAAGCCTCCATGTCCTGCGCCTCCTGGCGAGGGAAACGACTGACAGATTGCAATCTGCTTCTCTCTCGAGAAACCGATCACGAGCCAGGCGAAGTCCTCACAGGAGTTGCCCTGACGGGGAGGTGCGATCTGGACTGTGATTTGGTATCAGCTTCCTTAAGATGTTTATGCTGGGTTGAAGCAGCCATTTGATCGACCAATTTAGTCAACTGATATACTTTAATGTCTAATTATTTAACGGTTTGTTGACTGACATTACTTGCACTAAGGGTGGTGTTAGTTACTGCTGCAGCATAGGAAGTATCAGGTTTGTGTGTCAAACATTCCACTTTCCTCTTAGCTTCAGTATAACTAACTTCATGTTTTCTCATATATGCTAATGTCTCAGTCTCCTTTTTCAGGATACTCCAATCAGCAGATCCTGACTGATGGGGACCTCCACAGTTTGAAAATCTGACTAGTACATGTGATGGTGTCATGGACTTCAGCACATTTATGGCAAACAAATTTATTTGGGTCTTTATCAATACATCTTCATGAGGTGTGTCCGAATTTTTGGCATCTATTACAATGCATTGGCTTTTGGATGAAGGTCTTAGACACGTTCATTCCCGACATTGACATATTCAGGGATTTTATTCAAAGCAAAGGTAAAAAAAAGCAGTCCAGTTTTCGTTTGCACATTCCCGTCCTTCTTGGCCATACAATGAACGTCTACTACATCTTGGTCCTTCATGCTCTCAAGAATTTCACTTTCTTCCATCGTCCTCAAATCCCTGTGAAGGATTACTCCCTTAGAGGTATTTGGGTCAATAGGAATCGTTAGTTTAACTCGGAGATCATGAATTTGCGTCAGTTTAAGTAAATCCTTAATCTTGGAGTTATATTGTACTTTATCAAAGAGGCTTCCATCTCGCAATTTTTTGACAAAATCAAAATCGCAGTCCACTTGACCATCAAAGAACTTTTAGATGATAAAGGGGTTCACGTTCAAAAGCGACTGACTTTCATTCACGCGTTTTACATTCACGGACCTTGCATTCTCAGTGGGGATTTTTAAAGGTGCTCTCGTTTTGTCATTAGTGGGGGTTCCATTGTTCATAGTCGTGTTGGTCTGAGAGTGGTCATGAGTCGCCCTTCCTCCTTGAGAAGAAGAAGGGGTAGCCGGGGTATCATTCATCCTAGGTATCGGACCAGGTCCAACCCTTTGCCTCAAAGCCGTAGTCCTGAAGGGATCAATAACTCTTAACTTTTGGTATCAACCTAACAGCAGTAGCTAAGAGAGTAAGGCAGTGTTTCGTCCTCTACCCTCCCAGTGGAAGCCTGGTTGCTTTCTCCAGTACCACAGAGTGATCGAATTATATGTAGGATACTGTCTTACCGCCGAACTTTGCCTAGGCGAAGGATGGTAATTCAACGCCCACCCCCCAAGCGAATACGGGAGTTCATGAGGAACTCCGGTAGGCTCAGGAAAGTCACATGAAGGTGAAAAGAATTCAGAACAAAAGTAAAGGTGCGCCCAAAGGATGCACCAGAATGCTGGGCCTCCCTACCCAGGGGTCAAAGTCACAAGGGCTACCCTAGGTAGTAGCCTTGTGTCACCTGCAAAGACAAGAGCACTGAAGGTGCAGGCAAAGCACTATAAAGTATCTGTAATTACAGGTTTTACTTTATTTAAATTTACTTTAGAAAACCCCAGGAGCAATAATGTCAAGGGAGACGAGAGGCCCCGGGCTCAAGGGTAGGTTTTTGTGGCACAAGACTTAGTATTTAATGTTGTTTTGTTATAAACAAGGTATTTCCTCATCAGAGTTTCATACACGAGTGTCAAGTGGTAACGCTCCATCGATATTCATAGCACTAGTAAAAGATACATTTCTCCTGCCAATTCAAGGAAAGGTAAAATCAGGTAATGTTAAGCACATGCAGAGCCATCTATGTGCAGAGACGTTTCACAAAAAAATATTAAAAAATGAGAATAGCATTTTCTCCATTTTTTTTTATTCATTTTCCCCGGCGGCATTGGGTAAGACACACACACACACACACACACACACACACACACACACACACACACATATACATACACACCTACACTCACACACACACATATATGTATAGATAATATAAATGTAAATTAAATATAAATGTATATAGATGTATCTATATCTATATATGTTACAGTCTTTAAGTTTATTGTTTGTTACTCGTTACTAGTTTAAGAAACTTAAGGCAACTTATTATAGTTAGTATATGTTGTTAATACATCCCCATTTAATATTTTTTTTTTTTTTTTTTTTTTTTTTTTTTTTTTTTTTTTTTTTTTTTTTTTTTTTTTACATTTAACACTATTTTTCATGTTGAACACTTAATGAAGGATTTCTGCTTAAGAAATCTGTACCATAATTTTCACTGCCACGAATATAACGGATGATCATTCTATATTCTTGCAAAGCCAGCGCCCACCTCATCAAGCGACCGTTCAATGACTTGCCGTGTCCAGGAACACAAGGATGGCGGTCCGTCTCGAGGTACAATTCGCGACCTTACAGGAATCTGTAGAACTTTTTTCGTTCGATCACAGAAGATTCTGTTCTGAGGATGAAAGGGATATTAATATCTGGGAGTTTAGGGACAGGTTTATT
The DNA here is from genome assembly GCF_019202785.1 of Penaeus chinensis. Classification (NCBI taxonomy): domain Eukaryota; kingdom Metazoa; phylum Arthropoda; class Malacostraca; order Decapoda; family Penaeidae; genus Penaeus; species Penaeus chinensis. The sequence continues at coordinate 22,459,624 of NC_061830.1, forward strand.
TGTCAGCGCATAGTTCACCCTGTCGAACGGGAGCTGGTGCTCCTCTCGCCACATGACCTTGGCTCATTTTAACCACCTCCGTCAGCGGAGTTCTCGATGTAGCGGCGGTAGTAGCCAGACAACCCGAGGAATGGCCTAACGATTTTTACTAGTGGGCAGGGGAGTGTCTATGATGTTAACAGTCTTTTCAGTGGCAGGTT
>NC_061830.1:22464823-22469823 GCF_019202785.1 Penaeus chinensis
GTAATAATAATAAAAAACATGATGATAATAATGATAATGACAATGAAAAATATTAATAGCAATAGTATTAATAACTATAATCATAATCCCAATAATAATAATAATAGTAATAATAATAAAAGCAATGATAAAAAAGAATAAGGATAATGATGGTACTGGCAAAGCTACCACTACTGCTAAGAACGATGATAAAAGTGGTAACAGTAATAGTAATGATAGTAATAATAGTAATAATAATAATAATAATAATAATAATTATAATAGTAATAATAATAATTATAATAATATTGTTTGTTCTTCTTCTTCTTCTTATTATTATTATTATCATTATGATTATTAGAATAATTATGAAAATAATGGCATATGGATATAATGATGATAATAAAAATGATAATGATAATGATGATGATGATGATTATGATGATGATAATAACAATGAAGATAAATATAATAATAACAATGAAGATAATTATAATAATAACAATGACAGTAATAATAATGTTGGTAATAATAATAATGATAATAATGGTAATGATAATTACTATTATTTTTATTATCATTATCATAACACTAATATTGATAATATTTATAATGACAATAATAATGATAATAGCAATTATATTGTTATTATCATTATTATTATTAATAATATTATTAAGATTATTATTATTATCATTAATATTATCATTATCATCATTATTATAAAACCAACCATGATAATGGTAATGTTGGTGATAATAATGTTAATGATATAATGAAAAGTAATGATCATAGTTTTCAGATAACAATAAACAAAGTTAATAATAATAATATGATACTACTGATAATGTCATTATTATTATACTTGGTATCAATTATTGATAAGGATAACAATGTTAATATGTTACTAATAGCAGTGGATATAGTAATGGAAATTAATTATGATAGTAATAATAATTATTATAACAATAATTAAAATGATAGTAATACTTCTACTACTTCTGCTATTACTACTATTAATAATAATGATAATCATTACAATAATAATAATTATAATAATCATAGCGATGGTAATGATACAGATAATAATAATGATAATAATGATAATGATAATGATGATTTTTTTCAACTGAGGTCTAATTTTTATCTTTTCTTCTGGCATTTTAAAAGTCTATGTTTTAATCTGTAAGCTGATATCATCTCAGGTTCTATAAATGTAGGGTTTGTGACGTAGTTCATGACGTCACGAGCAGTATAAATATCGCCAAATACGGTGCGAAACATACTCAGTCTGGACCATATACTATGCCCTCAAAACTGAGAGATGTGTGCAGACATTTGTTTTCTTTTTTTCTGAGAAGCAGGACGTGATCCCTTTTTATGATTATGCTTGATATACATAGCTAAACTATATTTTTTAAGCCTCATCTTAATCAACTGATCATTAAAATTTTATTTTTATTCAGCTATAATATTAAGACTCGCAAGGAATGTGATTTTAACCAGTGTATTATGTTTTATTTTACTGAGCATCAATTAGTTGTTTAAGATGCATTTAATTAATGTTACTTTGCTATGTCAATTGTACTTAAAAGCTAAAGGAGCTCTGTTGTCGACACTCGAAGAACGCGATGCCATACGAAACAAACAAGCTGGGGCAAGACGAAAAAAATAGAATAACATTGCGAGGACTCGAGCGGATTCCACACAAAAAATATGGCCAAGAGGACAAGACACAGATGCAAAAACAGAAGCTCCCTAAGACTCAAAGTGGCGAGATCATCATATGACACCACGCGATGTACCAACAGAAGCAAAGAAGAAATCACGAGTGCGAAACAACAAACAGTTCTAATCGATCACAAAAAAAAAAGCATAGTTAATTAGTCTGGGAACAAGAAATGAGTTCGAGTGGCAGGTAAAAAAAGGTAGAAGTGATAAATACAGTGTTAAAAATGTGCTGGGACATAAGAAAAAAAAAAAAAAAAATCCTCCCAAAGTAAGGTCTTTGGAGCCATCAGTTAAGGCTCCAGAGGCCTCAACGGTGACAGCTTCAGCTGCCACCACATCCACAGGGGCCTCTGCTGCTAGGCAGAATGCCCCTGAAGTAAAGGCTCAGGTACACCCTTTGCACAGGCAGAGGAATTCCGAGCCTGTCCAAAGGAAGCCTGTGGAAACTAGTTCCACAGTTAAACAACCCATCAAAAGGTACTCTCAAGATGCTGGAAAGGGACAGCCTAAAGGTGTGGGGCGGACGTTAATACGGTTGCTGCCAAACACCTTATGAAGTAGTTTGTCAACCCGAAGAACTGGATACCCTAATCCAGTGGAATTGTCAGGGAATTCATGCAAAATGGGAACAACTGCAACATCTGAAAGCTTCATGTAATCCAGCTTGTGTATGCCTACAAGAGATTATTACCAGGGAAAATCGTCCAATTTCCCTGAGAGGATTCCAAGTTCAAGCCCATTATGGAACCTTTGATAATGGACCTCATGGAGGAGTAGCAGTGATGGTACATCAGGATATTCCCTTCCAGGCCATCCACCTGCAGACGACACTGCAGGTTAAGGCTGTGAGAATAGGCACGACCTTACATCCATCTACTTCCCTCCACATAACCTCACCGTAGATGATTAAGAAGATTTACTTGGGCTGTTGCCTCATCCATATTTACTCTTGGGAGACTTTAATGGTCAGCATCACCTCTGGGGAGACACTTTGTGCAACCCTCGAGGAAGGGCCTTCGAGTCCTTGTTCTCAAGAGTAGATGCAATTTTACTGAACAGTGACGCACCCACACATTTCCAAATTCAAACTGGGACATTCTCCAATATTGACCTGTCAATTGGTTCACCTGATTCACAGCTGAATTTCACTTGACAGGTCATGGAAGACTTACATGGAAGTGACCACTACCCAATACTTTTGGAGGATGTGAATGGTATTCCAACCAATAGACTGCAGAGATGGCGACTTGAACATGCAGACTGGAATCTGTTTAGATCAACTGCAGTGTGAATGATTTCCAGTGTGTTCAAGATGCTGTTAATCACTTCACATAACGAATTCACCTTGCAGCAGAAGCTTCAATTCCCAGAAGTAGCGGGCAGTACCGTCGACCTCTGGTACCATGATGTTCTGATGAATGCCAACAAGCTGTTAGAGCAAGAAAATTTGCACCAAGGCAGTTGAAACGACGCCCAAGCGATGTAACTTTGATCCAGTACAAAAAGACCCAAGCCAAGGCCAGGCGACTACTAAAGGAGGCTAGGCGGACATCGTGGAGGCAGTATGTCTCCTTTATTAACTCTGGGACTCCCCTAGCATGGGTATGGGACAAAGTGCGTAAGATCGCTGGAAAAAGCACATCCATATCACCACCTGCTCTGAAAATAGATGGCATAATCCTCACAGACAAAACAGATGCTGCAAATGAGCTGGCAAAATCCATGGCAGAGATCTCTTCTGGAGCATCTTACACTGCCCGATTCTCCACTCTTCGGGTTGAACAGGAACGGTACCCAGTGTCGTTCTTCAGTAGCACTGTAGCAGAACTTGCCATTCTTCCACAAGGAGATGGACTCTGCTTTGCCATAATGATATTTACCAAATGATATCTCACTTACTGGAGAGCTCCCAAACGTTCCTGTTGGATCTATTCAATAGGATCTATAGGGAGGGCACAGTGCCATCCACATGGAAATAAGCTATAATCATTCCTGTCCCTAAACCTGGCAAGGATGCTTCTATACCAGGGAAATATAACCAATTTATTTGGAGAAAAATGGTAAACTTCAGGGTGACATGGCTGCTAGAAAAGGAAAACGTGCTGACCCCATATCAATATGGGTTTAGAAAACTGAGATCGACCACAGATGCACTTGTGAGGATGGAAACTGCAATACAGAATTCTTTCACACAGCGACGTCATATGTTAGCAGTCTTCTTTGACCTTGAAAAGGCTTATGATACTACTTGAAAATATGGCATACTCATGAAGTTGTATGATATTAGTTTAAGAGGACCATTGCCTACCTTCATACAAAGAAGGCTTCCTTGCTAACAGGAAGTTTAGAGTGAGGGTGGGAAACAGTTTCTCTAACCTGGAAGATCAGCTGGAAGGGGTCCCACAAGGGAGTGACTTAAATGTGACCCTGTTTGCCATATGTTATCTGTATATTCACATAGAAATACAACTTAATATGTATTTGGTATTACTAACTATTTGTTTTTCTTGTGATTACTTCTCTTTTAGTATTATGTTTAATTCACTGAACATGTTTATGATAATCTAATTATTTGCTTGTCTGGTTATCTAGATTATTTTGTGTTATATCTAGCTCTTTATTAACTTTGAAATACTGAATAATTCATTACTTTTATAGTGCTTGCTATTTTGTTTTATAGCATTTGATTAATGAAGATATGACGTAGTTTTGCATATTGTTTATCTTGTTTTCATCAAGTTTCATGATTGAAAATTATATAACAGTGACTCATAACTATTTAGTTGTGATTAAAGAGTTAAGAACCCAAATAAAAGTAAAGTTTGGTATTGGAATACTCAGTTAATATATGTATTGATTCTTTACAAATATTTAACTCATACCTTAAATGCACTGATTAATAGTATTAATATTGTCACTTTAAAATCATTGATTAATTATTTAAAGTTACACTATCATTAATGAGAACATTTAAACATTTATTAATTTAACTTAACTTGATACTGAAGAGTTGTGGAATAAGGGGCAACAGTTCTAGTTTATAGAAACAAGAAACCCAAAGGCTGAGCGCGAAGGAGTTTATGCTGTCTTTTTATGTACACATATGTGTGTATATATTAACCATAGAGCAAAAAACGCCTCATCGTAAGAAAAAGAATAAAACAGCAATAATAGTCATGATAAGGATAATAATGATACTACTATTAATGATAACAATGATAGTAATTGTAATAATAATAATGATAATAATAATAATTAGCGATGATAACAATTATTATGAGAATATTAAC
>NC_061830.1:22474823-22482323 GCF_019202785.1 Penaeus chinensis
ATATATATATAATACACACACACACACACACACACACACACACACACACACACACACACACACACACACACACACACACACACACACACACATATACACACGCACCACTATATATACATATGCACAGTTTACACTGTATATAGATAGATAGGTAGATAGATGGATAAAGAGAGATTGGTTGATAGATATTCTGCTTGTACTGCCTTTTATTTAGTTATTCGTATACTCTTATTGAGTAATTTTTTGGGGGCATTCGATAACCGACGGAATAGTCTTCATCGGCTTACCAATTCCTCAGGATTTGCCTGCTAGTCATCTATCAAAATATTAAACGTGAATTATGTGTGTAAACTGACCTAGCTCTAAACTCTCACATAGGGGAAATGTCAGTGTAATGTAACACACCTCTTTGGTCTCTTACTCCAGTAAGACGGTCAGGTCAATCAGCTGGTCTCCTTCGGGAGATCAAGCAGTCATGGCGCCGTTGGCACAGGTCCCGTGAGTGTCGGCTACAATGGCCACTGGCTGGGAATCCCCCTGTAGCTGTTATACATAAGCTCTAACATACAGGTTCCCCTTGTTGAACTCCGTGGTAGGGGGGGGGGGGGGCGTGAGAGGGTGAGAGAACTGCTTAACCACATGGCAACAAATTCATAAAAAAAAAAAAAAAAAAAAAAAAAAAAAACATGAACTGACCTAAAAGGTGGAGAACCTTGCAAGACTTTGAAGCCATTTATGACTTCTAGTGACACGAAAAAAATCCAAAACATGTCCATGAGATTGTTCAACAGATGGACTCTCGTACTGGCCTCTCCTGTCAACACCCAAAACAAGGAGACCTCTGACTTCCTCTCAGACGTCCTCTCTGACCGAAATGGGAGGACAAGTTGGATCAGCCAAACCAGCAGCTGCTCCCATGAACAAAGCCCAGAATCCATGCCGAAGGGGCGGTCTAAAACGAACCAGGCCTGAGACATACTCTGAGGGAGTTTTCCAATTTAAGATTCTTTCTAAACCTGAAGGCTTCGACAATGCCTACCAACTGGTGAAAGCATTGGGAATACAGAGACAAATCCTGTTGATAATCCGGATTGCCAGAGACCAGGGCATTGTCATTGTTCCTAAAGATCAAGCTACGAAGGAAACGAAGGAGCTTAGAGATGGGAGGAAAGTGTGTCTTTCACCGCTGAATTCCGAAGATAGGAGAGTCAGGATGGTGCTACTTGGCTTCTCAGTTTCTTATGATGTGGAGCTGATCACATCACACCCACAGGTCGTGGGGACTTCTCGAATGACGAACCAGGCAAGTTCTGGTGATCCTGAAAGGAGCACCAATCACCACCCTTGATTTGGTAACTGGGGTGCCTACTGCCTAAGAATCTATGTACCTGAGCCACTTCAGTATTTCATAGTTACAAGGAAAATCCCAAATGTGGTGTCTGTAGCAAGGAACACACCACCGAAGTGTACCTTAAGGCACATAAGGAAGGACAAAGGGGCAACAGCCAAATGTCCCAACTGTGCCAAGAGCCTGGCTTGCTCTATCAGGAAGGAGGTGGCCTTCAGGCGACAAGATCAGACTTTATTCCTGCTCCCCCAAGCACCCACTTCTGGGGACAGAACAAATGGGGAAAAGGCTGCCCGAGTTCTTAAGAGGAAGGAAGCAACTCCTCAGCCAACACCAGGCACCTCTAACAAAATGGAATTTCCGGCCATTGCAAGTGTGTGGAAAAAGAATCAGATGAATAAAGGTTCAAAGAACACTGCAAGATCCTCCCCAAGTGCCGATCGACTCCTCTTTCATGAGGAAGATATGACTCTCCTGTTGACTGCTGTAGTCACTGTTGTAGCAACAGCTTTGAGAAAACTGAGAAAAGAGGTGGAAAAGAGAATCACGGTCGCCATGACGGCAGTGACCCAGACGGTTGCAGTCCTGAAAGGGAGGAAACTGGACACAGCCAAACCAGCTCCTACTCTACCTCAGGGCGAGATTCCCCTCTCTACTCCAACCCTGGCCAAGCCCTCACAAGCAGAAACAAAACAGGCTGAATCTGTGCAGTCAGAACCAGAACAGGCTGAACTTATCCAAGTAAAGTCAGCAGAGGTTAAGAACACACAGACAAAGCCTGAAAAGAGAAAATCCCAGCCAACAAAAGTCATAGTTTCACCTCCCAAAAGACCCTTAGCTAGCCTGACAAGTAACTCTGAAACAGATGAAGATACCTTAATCAGCAAGGCCTTCACAATGGAGTTGTATGATTCTAACATGTCAGATACCACTGTTGATAGAGGAATCTGACTATGAATCCAAATATATCGACGTCAATAATGGCACAGGTGTAACGGACACCAGGTAACGTTATGGTAAACAAACATATTACAGTGGAACATCTAGTACTTCAATACAAGAAATGTCATACTCTACACAATATCGCAATCAAGGAATATTGACATTGTCATGCTTCAGGAGACATTAACAGAGGGAACTGTTCACTACTCATGGTATCATGTCTTCATGTTGCCAAGCACAGCTGGCAGAAGAGGCTTGATCACCCTAATCAGAACAACAATTCCCTGCTCCACAATAGCCGATGCACCGCACTGTGGAAATGTTGAATCTCTTGCCGTTGAGAGCCACCTGGCAGGGGGGGGGGGGGGCGTGATCAATCTTTACAATGTGTAGAGCAGGCCAGGCTACAGGAGCTTAGACATCAGCCAGGTCTGTGCTTCTGCAGCACAAGACCAAGTGATAATAAAAAAAGACCAGAGCACACCACCCTATCCTAGATCCCTGCAGGGTAACAGATGCTGCAGGCTATCTCATAGCCATTGTACTTGAGACATACCAGTCATTATCTTGCGTTAATACTTTTACCGTTGTTTCAGCCTTATTTTAGTGCACATAACAAGAAAGTTCTCAACATACGCGACCTGAGATCGCTCTTCTCAATACCCAAGAGCCGACGCATGTCAAGGGAGGGGCCTTGGACCTCATCTTCGCCTCGGACTCATAGTGTCCCATGAACAAGTTAGGAATTTGACACCACACGGAGACGAATCATCTGAAGTAAGACGTCGGTGGGTAGAGGGAGATGAGGATCCTTGGCAGGAAGGTTCCTCTGAAGGAAAGCAAGTATGTCATCAAGCAAGAACTTGGTGAAGTGGGAGTTGACATTCAAATACATCGCAGTCGCCAGCGAGACACCACAGACATGAGAGATGAAATCCTGATAGTGGCGAGGTGAGCATAAGAGAAGGAGCCAAGATGTCATCCAGGCAATAAGAGGGTTCGTCACAGATCCCCTGGAGATGATGGGGTGCAAAGGCACACCTAGCTTATGGGTTTTTGGCTTATGTTTTTTTTTTTTTTTTTTTTTTGAAAACAGGTTGCTAACTCTTTCAGGGGATGAAATCCAGGTGGATTTCGAAACTGTTGTCTAATTGTGTTTTTTTTACCAGATGCATGTGTATGTATATATATACCATATATATATCATATATATATTATATATATGAATATATATATCATATATATATTATATATATGAATATATATATCATATATATATTATATATATGAATATATATATCATATATATATTATATATATGAATATATATATCATATATATATTATATATATTATATATATGTTTATATATATATATATATATATATATATATATATATATATCATATACATGTATACACACACATACATATATACATTATATATATATATATATTGTTATATATCTAAATTGTTAAAATAAACGGTAAAGGAACTAATGAGTCAGATTAAAGAATTGAAAAATATAATTCAGCAAATTGCTGAATCAACCCAGCAAAAGCAGCAGCATCATAAGGAGGATGATACCAAAACACAATCTGGATCGCACCTTCTCGCGTGACATGAAAGCTACTGTCTCCAAAAATACCCATGGGAGGCCCCTGGGTAGCGAGGGAAAGGAAGACGATCCTCTCTCCCAGAAAAAGAAAATTGAAACCGGTGGAAAAGGCACTTCCAATCCCAATACAACATAATCTTCGCGTTAACCATTATACAATGGAACTGTCGAAGTCTTAGAACTAAAGTAAAGACCTTAGATTATTAGCCTCGTCTTATGCTCCCGATATCATAGTTCAAGAAATGCATTTAACCAATCTCATGTCACATGAGGTCGTTTCCCTGAGGTACTACCATGTGTTGGAAGGATCGAGAGGGTAGGGATGGAGGCGGAGTCGCCATGTACATCCACCAAAGCCTCCCTTTCACTGACCCCCTCTAACAGAAGCCGCCTTGCCGCGGTGGGGGGACTTGAGGTCCCAATGAACTGGTGAGCCGGACCAGAGGGCTACCCATACTGGAGGGGTCACCAGTGAGGGATGAGACAAAATGGCTTCCTGGTGCACCAAAGCCTATGAGAGGGGATGGTGCACCCACCCCTGCTTCATTCCACCTTGAACGAGGGAGAACTCTCTCACATGTCTTTGTCCTCTGTGGCGTCCCGTATTACCAGGAGACAGGAGTCCTGGAGGTTGAGCAATGCTGCACGCTGCACCCTACAGCTAGCAACACACCTCTTTGGTCCTCTGTTATGGTTAAACGGGTGGCTTGATCAAGGCCCAGTCAAATCAATCGGCTGGTCAAATATGGCTAGGGTCAAGCAGGCACTGTCCATTCGGTAGCACATAGGTCCCGCGACTACCATCAGCACTGTGGCTGTTGGGAAAAATTTGAGTCCCAACTAAAGCTCGTTGGACTCCATGGTGGGTGGGGGGTGTGGGGGGGGGGGTGAGGAAATGATTTATAATTTGTATGATTTCGCAAATTTACAAAGAACTTGCTCCTTCCCTGACGACCTTTGCAATCCTCTAGCCAATACCTCAGGAACATCGCATATTGTCACTCTGGGACCTTACCAGATTCCGAAGGGCATAAATGGGAATTGTGATGGTTCCCGAGCTCCCAAACCAGGTAAGGAGAAAAATCCTCCTCAATCCATTAAGGAAATCTTAACTGGTAAATATGAAAGTCTATCATATAGTAAATACCTACTAGTGAAAAGCATTGGTGTATCTATCATGGATCTTGATATTTTGAAGTACATCGGAAGATAGTTGAGGTATGTCAACTTGATCCTCACATCACCCCACAGCGAGATGGTAGCCTGATAGTTAAAGTTTCGTCACCAGACGAGAGTGAGCGTGTGCGTGTGATATGCGACATTCCTGGGGCTCAAAGTTTCATGTTTTTGCAAAACCCTCAATCAGTGTAAGGGAATTGTCTTTTCCCCAAGACCTGATGAGGTATTGTGAGGAGAAACTGTTATAACTAAAGAATTTTAATGTAGTGGCAGTAAAACGTTTTAAGAAGAAAGTTGATGGTTTGGAACAGTCTACACCAGTTCTAACTTTTGAATCGTTAGTCCTACCTGAATCAGTTAAATTGGCATGGTACCACCTCAAGGTAAAGCCATATGTGCGCAACCCTATGCAGTGCTTCCACAGCCAGGGTTATGGGCATGGAGCCAACACCTGCCGTTTTAAGAAAAATGGACAACCAAGAGTGTGTGTGAAGTGTGGTACAACAGGTCATTAAGGAGATGACAACTGTCCAAGTCTAATATGCTGTTACCAGTGCAAAGAAGATCATGAAGCTTCTTCTAAGCAATGTAAAAGGTACAAGTTTGAAAAAGAAGTATTTGTAATAAGGAACAAGGAGAAAGTTTTGCAGAAGCAAAGCGATGTGCCCGTGTGCTGTTTGCACAGCCGGGTAAGTCCTTTGTCTCAATTCTAGCCCACTCTCCTTCCCGCCATCCCTTACCCTCCAATACTTCTAACACCACACACTCTACCACTACCTTTCAATCTCAATCTGCAAATGCTGAAACTGCCTCTGGTGAGTTGTTCCGCCGGTAACAGAGTAGGATGTGAAGGGTCTATTGAGGAGACTCCTCCTCTCAAAGAAAGGTCTTTGGAGCCATCAGTTAAGGCTCCAGAGGCCTCAACGGTGACAGCTTCAGCTGCCACCACATCCATAGGGGCCTCTGCTGCTAGGCATAAGGGCCCTGAAGTAAAAGCTCAGGTATGCCCTTAGCACAAGCAGAGGAATCCTGAGCCTGTTCAAAAGACTCTTCATAGAGTCGGGTCTTTGGAGCCATCAGGCAGGGCTCCTGAGGCCACCACATCCACAGGGGCCTCCATTGCTAGACAGAATGCTCCTGAACCTAAGGCTCAGGTACAGCCTTTGCCCAAGCAAAGAAATTCTGGGCCTGAACAAAGGAAGCCTATGATAACTAGTTCCACAGTTAAACAGCCCATCAAAAGTTACTCCCAAGATGCTGAAAAGGGACAGCCGAAAGGTGTGGGGCAGGCCTTAACCACGGGTGCTGCTAAACACCTTATGAAGTAGTTTGTCAACCTGAAGAACTGGGTACCCTAATCCAATGGAATCAGAGTAAGAAAAGCTGCACTAAGGCAGTTGAAACGAAGCCCAAGCGATGTAACCTTGATCCAGTACAAAAAGACCTGAGCCTAGGCCAGACGAGTGCTTAAGAAGGCTTGACAGACATCGTGCAGGCAGTATGTCTTCTTGATTAACTCTGGGATCCCCTTTGCATCGGTATGGGACAAGGTGTGTAAAATCACTGAAAAGAGCACATCCATACAGATGGCATAATCCTCACAGACAAAACAGATGTTGCAAATGAGCTAGCAAAATCCATGGCAGAGATCTCCTCTAGAGTATCTTATATTACCCGATTCTCCACTCTTCGAGCTGAACAGGATCGATACCCAATATCGTAGCACTGCAGCAGAACTTCCATACAACTTGCCATTTTTGCGCAGGGAGATGGACTCTGCTTTGCAGCTCTGCCATAAGACTGCCCCAGGAAGTGACGATATTCCATACCAAATGATATCTCACCAGAGAGCTCCCAAAAATTCCTATTGGACCTATTCAATAGGATCTATAGGGAGGGAGCAGTGCCATCCACATGGAAAGAGGCTATAATCATTCCTATCCCTAAACCTGGCAAGGATGCATCCATACCAGGGAATTACAGACCAATTTCTCTCACCAGTTGTATCTGCAAACTGATGTAGAAAATTGTAAACTTGAGGTTGACATGGCTACTAGAAAAGGAAAACGTGCTAACCTCATATCAATATGGGTTTAGAAAATTTAGATCGACCACAGACGCACTTGTGAGGATGGAAACTGCTATACAGAATTCCTTCGCACAGCGACGTCACATGTTAGCAGTCTTCTTTGACCTTGAAAAGGCTTATGATACCACTTGGAAGCATGGTATACTCATGAAGCTGTATGACATTAGTTTAAGAGGAACATTACCTAACTTCATACAAAGCTTCCTTGCTGACAGTAAGTTTAGAGTGAGGGTGGAAAACAGTTTCTCTAACCTGGAAGATCAGTTGGAAAGGGTCCCACAAGGGAGTGTCTTAAGTGTGACTGTTTGCCATTACTATTAATGAC
>NC_061830.1:22484823-22489823 GCF_019202785.1 Penaeus chinensis
TACATATTCATGTACGTAAGTATGTATGTAAGGATGAAAGTATATATGGAAGTACATATGTATGTGTTTATGTATGTATATTGTCGTATTGCAAAGTTGTGTGGTAGGCGTGGCAAGAGTTCTTTATTGCTAATATATTTATTTTAGATTTCATTTAGCATTTCCCTTTATTTAGTATTAGCTTATTTCAATGTTCATATTTTCTCGGAGGCTCCAGGTTACAATTTAAATTGCTTAATATGGTTGTATGAAAGAAAAGAAATAAAGGTCAAGGTACACGGTGTATTTACAAGTAACACTCGTATTCTCAAATTCAAAATAATAATATGTATCCCGAGATTTTCCCATGTGCTTACAAAATGCCGCTGAACAGGACAGGACTGGCAAGCCATGGAAGTAGCTATGTTCGTTCTCTCTCCCTCTCTGCCTTGTCTGGGCAGAACGAGGGGTATATATACCAGCAATACCCGCCACTTCCAAGACAGTGCGGGCTCGTTTGCATACGCTAATCGTTGGTCTGCGTCTTAACTGGCGTTACGGCGCTGCGCTCGTTCCCGCGTTCACTACAATCATCTCCCACGGCAGAGGAGACGGAAAGCCTCAGCGTCAGCTCATCAGGCGAAACCTCGCGGAAGAAGCGTTGAGTCTTCCTCCAGGACCCTATCCACGGGAGGCGGCCCATCAGTCTTCGGGATGTTCTGGCAGCCCTCAGCGCAGGTTCATGGGTTTCCGAAGTTCGTCTGAGGCTGGACGTCTTGACAACAATATTCACTGGCCAGGATCCAGGCAGGGACGGGATACAAACATGGAAACAATCAACTGCGGACACACAAGGCAGGCGTAACTCAAGACAATTAAGCAAACTGAAAAGAAACGACAATTAGTAAGGCACATAGGAGAAATCTGTATATTATTTTTTTATTTGAGATCGAGTAATCATAGGGTGCAACCGGGAAGAATCAAACTGAACAAGAGAATCAGACCGAACAGGAGAATCAAAATCCTGTGGCAACAATGAAAATTCAGCATCACAAGAAAACAACTTCAACTGGTTTGCATGAACCTTTCTTTCAGCAAACGGGGGAGACAAATCACGAACAATAAAAGTTACTGGACTGGTGATCCGACTTACTCTACATGGACCCAACCACCTAGGATTTAAGGCACGACTAACACCTTGAACTTGATCATAAGAACGCCGCAATACAAGAGATCCAACATCAATTTTCTGTTCACGAACTTTCCTATTGTAGTATTTTGCATTTTCTTCTCGTGTCTTACGGGAAGTCTCAGCTGCTATTTCTCGAGCTTTGAGAAGTTTGAGAAGATGCTCAGTACTTGTATCATCTTCATTCATGGTAACACGGTTTGTAAGCCCAATTGGATAAGAGCATGAATGACCCATAAACAGGAACAGAGGTTGGTTATTAATTGATCGGTGAAATGCAGTGTTAAGGGCATACCGCACTTGGGGTACATAGTCATCCCATGACAAGGGAGCGTCATCACATAGGATAGCTATTGCATCTTTTACACTTCTATTGCTTCTTTCGATCAACCCATTCGCCTGAGGATAGAATGGTGTTGTATAATGCATTTTAATACTTAATATGTCACAGACTTCAGAAAATAATCTATTTTTGAACTCTGAACCACTGTCTGTAGTCAGCATTCTAGGAACTCCAAATAGTGTAAAATAGTGTTCCACAAAGGCATCAGCTATTGTCTGGGCACTCTTATTTGGAAGAGGAATAAGTTGCAAATACCTGCTCATGTGGTCTATTATGGACAGAAGGTATCGATTTCCACGATATGAGCTGTGGAGATCCATCAGATCTGCACTTATCCTGTCCAAAGGAAAAGTGACAACAGGTATTTGAGAGAGTTGAACGTTCAGTTTTACAGTTCCTCTTCTTTTCTGACATGGAAGACAGGCATTAACATATTCCTTTGTAGCTGAAAGCATGTTCTGGAAATAATAATGCTCTTTTAGTTTGTGGTAAGTTCTAAAAATACCAGGATGAGTTGCTATAGCAGAAGCATGGGCAATTGTTATTGCTTCTTTCTGTAGTGCCTTAGGTATGACCAGCCTATGAATAATTTTGTCAGAACATACCTTTAGATGATATAACACACCATCTTTGAGTTCAAACTCATCCAAGAATGTTGGTAATTTTTTTCGTGGCAGTGCAGAGCCTTCCAGGAAATCTATAACCTCGTGCCACACTGGGTCTTTGAGTTGTGCCTCTCTTAAAACAGTTGGTTCAGCGAGAGCGAGGTCAATAGACGCAATATCACGGCTTAGAAGATCAGGGACGTGGTGAGTAGATCCCTTTCTATAAACAATGCGGTAGGAGTATTCCATCAGCTCATGGGACCAGCGAGACATACGTGGAGACTTGGTCCTTCGGGTGAAAATATAGGTCAATGGCCTGTGATCAGTTATAATGGTAAAAGATTTACCATAAAGATATGCATCAAAATGTCGCACAGATTCTATTATTGCAAGAGCTTCTAAGTCAGTAACGCTGTAACGAATTTCTGACCCTCTCAACTTACGCGAGTAATATGCAACAGCACAGGGGTTACCTTCAGAGTTAACTTGCATGAGACAAGAGCCTATACCTATTCTTGAAGCATCTGTGTGGAGTTCAAAAGGTGTCGAGAAATCAGGTCTCTGCAATACTGGGGCGGTAGTTAGAAGATGTTGAAGTTGACGAAAAGCTGCATCATGTTCTGTATTCCATTTGAATGGCTGGCCTTTTCTGGTGAGAGAACTTAATGGGGCTGCTATAGTAGCAAAGCTTGGGATGTGACGACGAAAGAAACCTACGCATCCCAAAAATCTGCGAACTCCGGTTACGTCTGTGGGTGGAGGAAGTTCATTAATGGACCGAACTTTATCTGGATCAGGAGATATGCCATTCACAGAAATTCTGAAACCTAGAAACTTAAAATCCTTTACAGCAAAGCTGCACTTATTCAAGTTCAGTTTTAGACCCGCTTTGTTCATTAAGGCCAGAGTTTCATTTAGATGATGGCAGTGTTCTTCGAAGTTATTAGAAAATATGATAACATCATCTAAATATGCTAGAGTATGTTTTCCTAGCACAGGAGATAAAACAAGGTTGATAATTCTTTGGAAGGTGGCAGGGGCAGTCTTCAAACCAAATGGCATTCGTCTGAACTGCCATAATCTGGACCCATCTGAAAAGGCGGTTTTCTCACGGTCCTCTGGAGCAACGTTTATACTCCAGTAAGCAGCTCTTGCGTCTAAGATACTGAAATAGGTGTTATCACGAAGATCATCCAGAATTTCATCAATTCTCGGTAATGGATAAGAATCACTTACCGTTTTAGCATTAAGATTACGATAATCAATACAGAAACGTAGATTTCCGTCTCGTTTCCTTACCAGCACAACTGGTGATGACCATGGAGAACATGATGGCTCTATGACTTTGGCATCCAGCATTTCCTGACAAGTCTTTTTAATTGCCTCTTTTGCAGAGTGTGGCAATCTCCACTGCCGGGTGCAAATGGGTGTATTATCTGTTGTAATAATTCTGTGTACTGCACCTGGAATAGTTCCAATCGTTGATTTTTCACCAGAAAACAAATTTTTATATCTAAGCAGGAGATCTTTCAATTTCTTACGCGATTGAGGAGGCAAATGTTTAAGTTTTTCTTCATCCATGGAGAAATCTGGGTCATCTGAATCAGAAATGGCGAAAACAGGAAGCTCATCTGAAACTGCTTCAACTTCTGCCAAGCGTGTGCCCGTGCGCAACTTTAAGGCATGAGTAGACTCATTGACAATCCATATATCAATATTTCCATTTTTATTCTTTACTATGCTTCTTGGAATCATTATAGAAGTTATCAAACTTGAAACGAAGAGGTCACTTACATTTTTCAACACAGAAGAGTTAGACACTGAAGCACTAATAAAACGTCCGGAACGAGGAGGGCATACTGCGGTCCTTTGCACATGGGCATAAGAGGGAAATTGCCGATGTTCAAACAACTTCTGAAGAGAGATGGCAGAAACAGGTTTGGACGAGTTGACACTCTGGATACGGCATGAAACATTATCAGTATATTTCAGAGGTAATCTGACATCCTGCAGGATTAGATAAGATCTGCAAGGTGAACGTTTATGCACCATTTTAAAGTCAAATCTTCTCAGGAAGTCCATACCCAAGAGTAAATCACCAGGAAACTTGAGATAGTCCGTTATTACAAAACGATGTTTGCAACTCATACCTGCAATCTGGATACCAATGTCAACTTCACCTCCTGTTTGCAATGCAGTTCCAGACACGTCTGTTAAGGACTTTACACAGGGCCGTATTCTGCTGGATACATTTTGCAAAGAAGATAGTTTTACCAGAGAAACTGACGAGCCCGTGTCGATGAAAGCTTCCTTTCTGGTCTGATCACAAATTAACTGAATAAGTGGTCGTCCTGTAGGTGTATCAGAGATAGGATTACTAGATTTGGAAGAATTTAATGACAAACAATTAGATGTATCATTTTTTTCAAAACGCTTCTCAGAAAATGAATTATCAGATGGAACCGTTGCAACTGCAGACTTATGCATCTTAATGACATCCCGGGGTAATGCCTGCGGCTTCCACCGATGGGGTTGTCGATGAAGCCTGGCCTGCTGAAAAGGGACACGATCGACGTTGATGCCCAGGGTTACCACAACTCCAGCATACGTTACCGGGAGGTTTAGCTCTACAGGAAGCTGTGGAGTGACCCTTGCATTTATGGAAAGCGCAGTAAATTTCGTCTTTGTCATTGGTAACTGCAACTTGCGAGCGAGAATTCTGCCTACGTGCAGATCTACAATTCCAAATTTTAGCTGCTGTATCTACCAAGTCGTCAACAGGAGCATCTGACTTTATCATGACCATCTCACGTAACCCAAGAGGAAGCGACTGCAAGAAAATTCTCGTAATCAACTCTTCAGCATTACCCACTGCTATTGGATA